>NC_064868.1:33136088-33299910 GCF_024139225.1 Suncus etruscus
TTCCTTCCTTCCTTCCTTCCTTCCTTCCTTCCTTCCTTCCTTCCTTCCTTCTTTCCTGCCTTACAACCATGCTATATCTCCTGCTCCAAGGGGGTTGTTTTCTTTTTCTTTTTTCTTTTTTTTTTGTTGTTGTGGCTGGTAATGTGTTTATTCAAGATAGCCAGTTCTTAATTTTTTATTTATTTTTTATTTTTTATTTTTTGGTTTTTGGTTTTTGGGCCACACCCGGTAACGCTCAGGGGTTACTCCTGGCTATGTGCTCAGAAGTTGCTCCTGGCTTGGGGGACCATATGGGACACCAGGGGATCGAACCGCGGTCCGTCCAAGGCTAGCGCAGGCAAGGCAGGCACCTTACCTTTAGCGCCACCGCCCGGCCCCAATATTTTATTTTTAATTATGAGAACAAGGATGCAAAGAAAGAGGACAAGGTAAAGTTACAGTGGAAGGACAATCACCCATAACATAATTCTCAGAAGTCCCCTTGCTGATATCTTAACTTTGAAATTTCAGCCGAAGAACATTAAGATAAATAAGACAGAATCCATGTACAATTACTTTGTCCCTCAAGTCCCCAGATTGTAACACATTTCTTTTTTGGTTTTTGGGCCACACCCGGCGATGCTCAGGGGTTACTGAGCTGTCTGCTCAGAAATAGCTACTGGCAGGCACGGGGACCATATGGGACACCGGGATTCTAACCAACCACCTTTGGTCCTGGATTGGCTGCTTGCAAGGCCAAAGCCGCTGTGCTATCTCTCTGGGCCTAAATTATAATATTTCTTAACAGAACACAAGCAATCTAAAGCCATAAAACTTACGTAACTCCTTAAACATTACAGGCATAGTATTTTTCTATATTTCCATGTACATGCATATTAGCTTAAGTTAACCTCAAATTTTAAGTGGGTAAGGATTAGAGTCAAAGGAGCACAGTAAAAATGGTGTTAGAGTGGCAATTGTTGTTTGCATAGGCCCACCAAAATATGAGGGACATGGAAAGGAATAACCTTGGCCTAAATACAAAGAGACCCAACCCCTGAAGTTACCTGGCACAAGACCAACTCTAGGCTCCAGGCAAGCTAGATCGTCCAATCCAAGACATTGTCTGTAGTGCCATCACACTTTTATTTTTCACACAGTCTCTGTTGTTGGTATCATGTTTCTGTATTAAAGATCCTGGAATCTGCATATCCTACATTGAAGTCAGGATGTGGAGCGTCCTCTCGTTTCACCTCACAATCAAAGGGCAATGCAGGGAGCCCTGTCCTGTAAGAAGGTCGTTGTTGTTAAATCTTCTCAGTGTTAAGGGAAGTTTCTTTTGAGCAGATCGATGTCTGAGCAGTGTAGGGTCTTACGTGGTAGAAGATGCTTCCAGGTGATGTTATAGACCAGCCTGGATATTTCATGGATGGCTTCCCTGGTTCAGGGGTGAATGGAAAATGCCCTTTCTTCTGAGGTCTATGCCAGGTCATTATGTCAATGTTCAGTATCTAAGGTCCCTTTGCACTACAAGATTTGTGTATTTCAATCTCTATTATATAGGACCTTATTTGTATGTATAGTATTTTCCCATTTTAATGTGCCTATGCAAAAAAGGAGCATTGCCATGTGGTGTTATTGGTACATATGGGGGCCATAAGAGCAATTCCAACGATTCCCATGATATGGTTCAATCATAAGCATTAAACTGGGGGACTCTTTCACCAAAATACCTTGTTAAACAGCTCAAAAAGAGAAGATAAAAAGTGGTTAGAATAGTCACTTTATAAGACAACATTTAGTAAGAATTATAGCTGTCAGAGAAAAAACACAAAATATTCTAAAGAAATATGTGTCCATTTTATGTATCTTGAAACAGTTTGGGGTTGTTACACACAATACACGGCTTTGGTCTGTGATTAGGATTGTATACTACTGAAGTTAAAAAGAGTAATGTAGGTTAGTGATGTTTGGGGGGGGTTAGAGAGTTAAGGACTAAAAAAGAGCTTTGTAGGGGTGTGGGAAAGGGCAGAATACAAAATGAACATTCTGGATACGCAAAACATTACATAAGAATAAGGAATATTACATTACATAAGAATAAGGAATACTCTTAATACTGCGCCCCTGCACGGTTCTGTAGTTTTTGGATGCACAGGGAGGAATTTCTCACCCCTCCCCCCAGGGCCCGATTAACCAGGCGTGGCCCTGAAGACCCGCCTGGTGTGGGGGGCATCTTGGTCTCCTGGACTAAGTGGTCAGTCCAGGGGGCCTATGGCTAGCTGCCCTGCTCAGAGCCCCCAACATACCAGTCAAACACACCCAGAAATCCTGGCATGCGGGGGTGCAGTATTAAGAGTATTCCTTATTCTTATGTAATGTAATATTACTTTTTCATCCAATTTCCTTGCTGTTTCTTGCCTAATCGCTATAGCAAGTACATTCAGTACTATGTTGAATAGAAGTGGTAAGAGAGAGCAGCCTTGTCTTTTAACAGAATTTAGAGGGAAGGCTTTTAGTTTTTCTCCATTAAGGATAATATTTGCTATTGGCTTGTGGTTGATGGCCTTAACTATATTGAGAAAGGTTTCTTTCATTCCCATCTTGCTGAGAGTCTTTTTTTTTTATCAAGAATGGCTGTTCAACTTTATGATTTCACTGCTTCTATTTTTTTTTAATTTTTATTCTGACCAAAGCGCATTACAAATCTTTCACTGCATCATTTATGGTACATAGTGACAATGAATGAGGGGCATTCCCACAACCAGTGCTGTCCTCCCTCCACCCCTGTTCCCAGCATGTATCCCATATCTCCCTCCTTTACCCCCCAGAATGCTAGTGCAACTGGTCTCTTCTTTACAGCTTGTTGTAGATTGAACATCCATTCCACCATCATTGGAGATAAAAAGGATAAGAAAAAAGGGAGAAAAAATTGGTAACAACTACCAAAAAATGAAAGAAGAGAGAAAAAAAAGAGAAATGGAAGAAAAAAGAAAAAATGCACCCAGCAGATAAAAATAAAAATAATCACCAAATAATAACCACAAGAGTGAAAAAAAAAGAGAAAAGTGGAAGAAAAAGAGAAGAAAAATAAAGTAAAAAATTAACAAATCAAAACAAAACAAGAAAAAGTAGGGGTGCATAGGCACAGTTATCATTGGGGAAGAAAGGGAATTTCCATGGCCATTCAGGGTTACTCCATCCTTGAAGCATACCATCATGGGATCAACCCCTGGCTCTATATATACTCATTACCCCATCCCAAAGGCTTTTGTGTGGTGCCAGGAAACTTTCCTCTCATTTGTGTGTAAGAAAATCAAGCCACTGTAGCTAGTAATCTTGGTATTTGTGCAGGTTATAGGTCAGCGTCTAGGATAGATTCTTTACGGTTCTAGAGGTTCCTATCCATCATTGTTGTTGTGTTCAGTCTTCTGTAACACTTGCTCCCTGTTTTCATTCAGTCCCTAAGCTGAAGGCTAGGATATTATGGATCCAAAGGTTCTGCTCAGTCTCTGTTTTCCAAGTTGGGCCTCTGGAATAAGACATCTCGTTTTATGAGTCCTAGGCTACAGCCTAGGGAAGGGTTTCAGCCCGGGGGGTGATGGTGGGGGATATGGGTTGCAAGAAGGGAACAGGCATGGAGTGAGGACAAATTTGGTGATGGAAATTCAATATTAATATGTACCTAAAATACTACTGTGAAAGATATGTAAGCCAATATGGTCAAAATAAAAATAAAAAAAATAATAAAAGAGCAGCTACCAGCTCCAAAACATGATTTAAAGTTAAGCATTGGAGAAAAATATGGGCACTGTGAGAATAAATAATCCAAGAGCACATTGAATAAGCAATAGGTATAGAATAAGAGTGAGATTGAGATGAATGCTATGTTGCTTCTGGCTCGCTCAGACCTATAGTATGAGACACCAGACTCCCTTCCCCCTTTAGCCATTGTAACATAGTTACCAAGGAAACAAAGCCTCCTACCTGCCAGACCAGGACCCTCCCAAGGCCGTTTTGGAGTGTACAGGCCATATCTTTACACCAGGATGTGGTCCAGGGTGGCTGCCGTCAGGGGGGGTTTGAGATAATTAAGGAATTGAACCTTCTTTTTGAACTGTTGAATGTTTTTGAATTGTAATAATTATGTGACCCAATGAAATGTTTGAAGTGGCCCTTGGTTTCTAAGGCTCAGGGTTCCATTGGCGAACCTGCTGCATCAGGAGATGGTGGACCCCAGAGCTCTGGATGAATACACATTGCCTTGTTGATTGCATTCTCTGAACGTTCGTGGTCTTTATTTGAGAGCGTGGGCTTTCTAGGACCCATTAACTGACCCTTTTAACACATTTTCTACGTAAAATAAAAATTAATTTCATGAATTGGGTGAGACATCCCAGGCACTGTGTTTCTGTCCCCTCAGGCAGATGGGTCTGATGAGGCAAGGTAGTGGTGGAGAAATAATACACCAAGCAAGTGAGTTAAAGTTTCATTGGAGTTAGTCTGCTTTATGCCTCATGGCATTTCTCTGTGCCAGCTGCAGCCTCTACCATATTCTCTCACTGCTCTGTGCTGCCTATGCCATGTGCTTTTTCTTGCTAGGCCTCCAAAATCAGCAATCTTTCTTTTTCATCCAGAACCCGACCAATCAGGCTGGGTAAAGGCCCTGTAATCGAAATGGGCTTTTACATTGGAGAAGAAGTGGTTAGGGGAAACAGGAATTTGGGGGAAGGGTTACACTTACACATGCATAAAATGCTGTCAACACTTACTCAGCAGCAAGTCTGAATACTATGGAAGAATTGAGATAATCTTCAAATAATATTTCAGCCTCTTTTATTATCCTCTGTAATTATTTCCCAGTCCTAAAGTTTCACAGTAGATTCTGTCAAACAAAATCTCTGCAAAAAAAAAGCCACTAAAATCAGCTTTCCTAGACAGAATTTTATTAGATATCAATTATTCCTTGACATAGTTGCTTGAACAATGCAAATTTTTTATTAGTCTGTATCCTTAATACTGCATAAGAATATACTGATAGGTTATTAACAGGTATTCTGACAGGTTAATTTTTACATATCCTTGAATTTCCAGGAAAAAATTGTGTATAAATCTTGCCTAGTTAGATCATTGCTTAATATACATCCTCAAATTAGGCACAGATAATAGAAGCCAGTCAAGAACCATATATACTTATATTAGTCAAAATACTAGTTTTAAGAGGTATTTTCCAAACAAGGAATACAGATTTATTAAGGAGCTCTCTTGGGTCATGAAATTAGAATAGCAGCTAGGGTACATGCTCTAATATGCCCCACCTGTGTTTGATCTCAGGCACCCAAGGACCTCCTGACAAGTGTAGTTCAGGAAACCTCAAGCATGACAAAAACTGAGTCACATCACATTTTTGGCCAAAACCTCAGTCCCAGTTGGCTAAATATTGTTGGAATTGCTCTCAGATATTTTGAGCCCTGCTTCAGAGTTCACACATACAAAAATTAGTTCTCTATTATAATTTTGGATGGACAAATATGATGCAGTCCATCCTTACTCAACAGCTTTCAAATCTTCCAATTCATTTATTTCTTGCTGTGAATTATTTTAACAACAACATCATCATTTGGACTTTTAATAAACTTTTAATTGGACTAAGCATGAAAATTTAACCCTTTCTTAAGTATTCAATAGATCCACGACTTCTAGAAATCTGAATTTTAAAAAATGCTCAATTTCTCATCAGTAACTTGAAAAATAAACTGTTACCTGGATAATTATTTATAACCTGCTAGAAATCTTTCCATATTTTTGACAATTTTATATGAGCATTATTTTATTATTGTTTTTAAAGTATTTACAAAACCCTCCCTACTACCCCATCTGTATATATTAGGTCAGAGAGTTTATTCTATGTTGCTATTGTGGGGTCATGAGACTAATAACTTAATGGCTTTTATGGAGAAAGGAGCCACATTCTAAGTAACTACAATTGCATTTTAATTTAGACTGTTAATAATTGTCACACACTGATTGGCTAATAAATGGTTTGTGACAAGTTTGTCCTCCTTTTCCTTTATTTTTATTTAAACACCTTGATTACATACATGATTGTGTTTGGGTTTCAGTCATGTAAAGAACACCCCCCATCACCAGTGCAACATTCCCATCACCAATGTCCCAAGTTTCCCTCCTCCCCACCCGACCCCCGCCTGTACTCTAAACAGGCTCTCCATTTCCCTCATACATTCTCATTATTAGGACAGTTCAAAATGTAGTTATTTCTCTAACTAAACTCATCACTATTTGTGGTGAGCTTCCTGAGGTGAGCTGGAACTTCCAGCTCTTTTCTCTTTTGTGTCTGAAAATTATTATTGCAAGAATGTCTTTCATTTTTCTTAAAACCCATAGATGAGTGAGACCATTCTGCGTTTTTCTCTCTCTCTCTGACTTATTTCACTCAGCATAATAGATTCTGTGTACATCCATGTATAGGAAAATTTCATGACTGCTTTTGTGCTAGATAGGCCTATGTTTTTGCTATATATTCTGACTGGGATTCCATTCTTCTGACCTTTCTTATGTGGAATTTCTAATGTATATATATTTGGAGGAAGATTGGTCAAACCCGCAGTACTCAGGGGTTACTCCTGACCCTGTGCTCAGAAATCACTTATGGCTGGCTTGGGGACCATATGAGATGCCAGGGATCAAACCAATGTTGGTCCTGGGTCAGTTGAGTACAAGGCAAACACCCTATCACTAGCCCACCTAATGTAGTTTTTTAAGGATACATTTTAAGTAATATGGACTCTTTTTTGTTTGTTTGTTTGTTTTTTGGGCCACACCTGGTGACGCTCAGTGGTTACTCCTGACTATGTGCTCAGAAATCGCTCCTGGCTCGGGGGACCATATGAGACACCAGGGCATTGAACTGTGGTCTGTCCTAGACTAGTGCTGGCAATGCAGACTCCTTACTGCTCTGTGCCACTGCTCCGGCTCCAGTGATATGGACTCTTAAAAATCTTTTATAATTTTTTCGTTCCAAAATTGAACATATACCTTTAAATGCTCTTTAATTGATGCCTATTTTTTCTCTATGCATATTTTCTTCTCATGATCAAGAAGCCCAGTGATTTTGGAGAAGCTGTTTCTCTCTTCTTTCACTCTAAGTCATTTGACATGTGCCTAAGAATGTGCATATTCCTCTGAAAATGTCATACAATTCACCTCTGTAAATGTCTGAGGCTATGAGAAAAAACACCTAGTTTTAATTTAAAATTTAATTTCTTTTCTTTTTTTTTTGTTTTTTTTGGGCCACACCTGGAGACTCTCAAAGGTTACTCCTGGCTATGCCCTCATAAATCGCTCCTGGCTTGGGAGACCATATGGGACGCTGGGGCATTGAACTGCAGTCCCTCCTAGTTCAGCTTCATGCAAGGCAAACACCCTACCACTTATCCACCACTCTGGTCCATCAAAATTTAATTTCTAAATATACAGCATTAAGTATATTTTAAACATGACTTTCATATTTACATCATTTAAATGTGAAATACTATATCATGTTTCAAAATCTTATTTTTAAAGAAAATTCTTTTATTTGTGAAAGGTATATGCTTAATAAAGGATTAATCTATTTTCATGCTGGGAATAGATCCCAGGGCTTTCCACATACAAGGAAAGCACTATACCACTGAGCTACATTCCTTATCTCTTAAAGGCTTTGGGAAATGAATTAATTTAAATATATTTGAAAAAAGAAGTTGGATTTTAGACTTACTGCAAACATGTCAATTAATTTTTTTATTTTTTTCATGCTTTTAACAATGTTCTAAATGTGGACCAGAATGATAGCATAGCCTTGCCTATGGCCAACCTGGGTTCCATCCCTGGCATACTTCCACACCTCCCAGAAATAATACTTGAATTTATAGCTAGGACTAATCCCTGAGAACCCTTGGTGTAGTTCAAACCCCTTTCCTCAAAATAAATAAAAATGCCTTAAATTATTGATAATTATGTTGCTATATTAATTTATTTCTTGACACATTGTGAAGGAAGTCTATAACATAGAAACCTAAGAATGAAGATGTTATTTTATTGTTAATCATAATAAAAATATTATACATGACTAATTTGATAAATTATATTTTTAAAAACATTTTTCTATAACATTTTTCTTAAGGCACAGTGATTTACAAAGTTATTAATAGTTGAGTTTCAGGCACACAATGCTTTAAACTCCTACTACCAGTGTCAAATTCCCTCCACCAGTTTCCCTAGGTTCTCTGATAATCACCAGCCTAACTTTTTGACAGTTTGAGTGTGATTCTTTGGGGCTCAGTGTTGCTACTTCTGTGATTTAAATAATTATGTTGTACATCTTTACCCCAACATTGTTCTTAAAGTCCTTGCTCACTGTGCCAGTTACTTTCTTCCCCACCTCCATTTCCCCTCTTATTTTATTCCCCCTTCCATTTCTTTTCTTCCTGTGCCTCTCTTTAGCTTGGGGAACCATATGGGACACCAGAATAACAAACTGCATTCCATCCTATGCTAGCACGGGCAAGGCAGATGCCTTACGGCTTGCGGCACTGATCTGACCCCAATTTCAACATTTTATAGCAAATATTAGTAGCCAAAGTGTATGGCAAATATTTACTATAGAATCTATAACATTTTAATATTCTGAATATCATTGCATTGTGTATGCAATGATTTTGTAGACTTAAAAGTCATTTTATATTTTTAATTAATTGTATTCTTAATCTTAAAATATTATCAGGGCATAAAACTGTTGGATACAAATAGTTTTAAGAGGGAAAACTTAATCTAAATGTAGAATGGTTGGAGACTGATGAACTAACAAAATGGTCTGAAATTAAATCACCAAAGAATAAGTATAACAAAAATAGAGGATCCTGGAACATTATTCATGAAAATATTGCTCTTTTATTTAGGAATAGTGACACATAGAATTAAGTGTGATTAAATAAGATCATGTCGCTTTTCTCTGCTGAGCCTGCCTACATACAAGGACTATAGCCTCTTCAGGACCCATCCTGGTAAGATGTCCCCACCCAACACACGTGGGGCTAGTTCCTGCCGTGATTGGGTACCCGGAGACTTTTAAACCACAGAAGCCTTGCTCTCTGCCTTTTCTCTGCTGAGCCTGCCTACATCCAAGAACTATAGCCTCTTCAGGACCCACACTCAAAACGTGGCCGCTCCGCTCCGCTTCGCAGCTGCGATTATCTTGTAATCCCTGAATTCCATTTCTGTACATTTTAAGAAGCAATCTACAGCCTTGCCAATGGAGTAATTTTGCAGTACACCCCCATATTTACAGAAATCAAGATGGCTCCTCTAATAATCTAAAAAGTAGGAAATAAATAGGTATCCTCTCAAGAAGTTTAGAGTAGAATTATGGAGAATGTTCAGGGAGCTCAAAAAAAAAAAAAGCATCGATAAACTTGACTGGAGCAAAATTAAGCATCAAGAAATTTTGTCAACTGAAATTAGAAATTTTCACACTGAACTAACAGATCAGAAAAACTGAGCTTAACAGGACACTTATTCCTAGCCTGAGGAGTGCTGGGAGGCTTGACAGGCCCCCAGCCATCCTTGTCTTTTTCCCCTGACTCCAGGCCTTCCCTGGGTGCCAGCCCAGATGGCCAGAAGTGGTTCAGGTAGATTCTTAGTGGTCCTCAGTTTCCCCCCTACCTCCGTACTCCAGGGGGGAGGTGCATGGGGAGGAGGGCAGCCAGACATCTGGCTTCCGGTTTCCTCTTTGATTCTGGAGACCAGCTCCTGACAGGTATAGGGTTTGGGGAAGCCCCATACCAGAGCTTTTCTCCCTAGCCTGGGGAGTTCTGGGAGGCATAGCATACCCCCCAGCCATCCTTGTCTTTTTCCACTGACTCCAGGCCTTCCCTGGGTGCCAGCTCAGATGTCCAGAAGTGGGTTCAGGTGGACTCTTAGTGGTCCTCAGGTTCCCCCCTCCTCCATACTCCAGGGGGGAGGTGCATGGGGAGGAGGGCGGGCAGACATCTGGCTTCCATTTCCTCTTTGATTCTGGAGACCAGCTCATGTCAAGTATGGGTTTGGGGAGGCCCCATACCAGAGCTTTGCTCCCTAGCCTGTGGAGTGCTGGGAGGCTTGGCAGGCCACCAGCCATCCTTGTCTTTTTCCCCTGACTCCAGGCCTTCCCTGGGTGCCAGCCCAGATGGCCAGAAGTGGGTTCAGGTGGACTCATAGTGGTCCTCAGTTTCCCCCTCCCTCTGTACTCCAAGGGGGAGGTGCATGGGGAGGAGGGCAGGTAGACATCTGACTTCTGGTTTCTTCTTTGATTCTAAAGACCAGCTCTTGCCAGGAATGGGGTTTGGGGATACCTCATACCAGAACCTTTCTCCCTAGCCTGTGGAGTGCTGGGAGGCTTGGCAGGCCCCCAGCCGTCCTTATCTTTTTCCCCTGACTCCAGGCCTTCCCTGGGTGCCAGCCCAGATGGCCAGAAGTGGGTTCAGGTGGACTCTTAGTGGTCCTCAGGTTCCCCCCTCCCTCCGTACTCCAGGGGGGAGGTGCATGGGAGGAAGGCAGGCAGACATCTGGCTTCTGGTTTCCTCATCGATTCTGGAGACTAGCTCTTGCCAGGTATAGGGTTTGGGGAGACCCCATACCAGAGCTTTTCTCCCCAGCCTGAGGAGTGCTGGGAGGCTTGACAGGCCCCCAGCCGTCTTTTCTTTTTCCCCTGACTCCAGGCCTTCCCTGGGTACCAGCTCAGATGGCCAGAAGTGGGTTCAGGTGGACTCTTAGTGGTTCTCAGGTTCCCCCATGGGGAGGAGGGCGGACAGATATCTGGCTTCCGTTTTCCTCTTTGATTCTGGAGACCAGCTCTTGCCAGGTATGGGATTTGGGGAGACCCCATACCAGAACCTTTCTCCCTAGCCTGTCTAGAGTACAGGCAGGGGTTGGTTGGGGAGGAGGGAGATATGAGACATTGGTGATGGGAATGTTGCACTGGTGATGGGTGGTGTTCTTTACATGACTGAAACCCAAACACAATCATGTATACAATAAAGTTGTTTAAATAAAAAATAAAAACTTAAAAAAAGAAAATAATAAAATAATTACATTAATAAATATTTGAAATTGTGTTAGAGTTTTCTCAGAGCTCAAATACATAGAATTATATAGACATGATCTTTCTTTATTATCTTTATTTAAACACCGTGATTACAAATATAATTGTACTTGTATGATTACAGTCATGTAAAGAACACCCCCCTTCACCAGTGCAGGATTCCCACCACCAATTTCCCAGATCTACCCACTCCCCACCCCACCCACACCAGTACTCGAGACAGGCTTTCTTTTTCCCTCATTCATTCACATTGTTATGATAGTTTTCAGTGTAGTTATTTCTCTAACTGCACTTATCATTCTATGTGGTGAGCTTCATGTCATTAGCTGCACCTACATGGGAGGATGGGGGGAAGTAAGGGTTGGGACTGAGGCAGTAAAATATTAGAAATGAGCTTTGTAGGGCAGTATCAAGGTCCCAATACAAGATGAATATTATGGATATATAGAATATATGCACACAATAATGTCAATATGAAAAAAAGAGAAAAAATTTCCACTGACTGTCCCCAAATAAACCAGTGCTAGAACAGCCTGCCCTCCTCCCAGAGTGCATTACCATTAGTGTAGGGAGAGATAGGGGGAAAGCCTGTTGACCCTTATAGAGTCCACCTAGACCAGTGTCCAGGGAAAGACTGAAGTCCAGGGGAGAAAAACCCTATACCTGGCAAGGGCTAGTCTCCATAATCAAGGACGAAATCGGAAGCCAGATGTCTGCCCGCCCTCCTCCCCGTGCACTTACCCCCTGGAGTACAGAGGGAGGGGGTAACCTGAGAACCACTAAGAGTCCACCTGAACCACTTCTGGCCATCTGGGCTGGCACCCAGGGAAGGCCTAGAGTCAGGGGAAAAAGACAAGGATGGCTGGGGGCCTGTCAAGCCTCCCAGCACTCCTCAGGCTAGGAATAAGGGTCCTGTTAAGCTCAGTTTTTCTGGAAAACTGTAGTTGTATTGATGCCTAAATTCATTATCAGTAACACAAAGGAATTATAAAGTAGAAGCCTACAAGGAAAGAAAATTAGGTGACCTAAGTAAACTGATAATATTTAAAATTAATTTTGTTGGCCCAATTTTAAGCTTTATTTATCAATAAAATATTAAAAATTATATTTTATAGGTATTTTGGCACTAGAATTGTGTTCAGAATGGAATTTCATATTTTTGCTTTAATTTCCATTTTGAATACTTTGAATTAAACTATGATAATTATTCATTCACATCCCAACTTCTATCTGACTCTCATTACGACAATTGGATTGAATAAGCTATTCCTGCTCTCCTGGAGAGAAGTCATAATTATATATGCCTCATCATTTGCATTTATGTTCGAAAATACTAGAAAAATATCAGCAAAACTTTATTAGATTTGACAACATTTTAGAGTCTGAAGTCTACACAGAAACAACAGTCATTTAAATGGTCTGGATTTTCCACTGTTTAGAGATTGGCAAATTGAATCTAGGTAATGATAAGAAATACTTTATTCAGAGGGCTACTATAACAGGGGAATGCTCAAATCCTAAATAAGAAATGTCTTGTAAAAGGGTTCATAAGAACCAGGTTTATGGGGCCTGAGAGATAGCATGGAGGTAAAGCGCTTGCCTTGCATGCAGAGGGTCGATGGTTGGAATCCCGGCATTCCATATGGTCCCCTGAGCCTGCCAGGAGCTATTTCTGAGCATAGAGCCAGGAGTAACTCCTGAATGCTGCCTGGCCTGGTGTGACCCAAATTCTCCCTGCCCCCGCCAAAAAAAAAGAACCAGGTTTATATTTATCCGACATGGGTATGGATCAAAGAAGGAGGTGCTGAATTTTTCTTGGAATGAATCTTAAAACGTAATAAACTATGGGGTATGGAGCCATTGTACAGAGATAGTCTGTTTGCCTTGCACAGGACAGATCCAGGTTTGATCTTTGGCATTCCCATTTGCTCAAGGAGTGACACCTGAGCAGAAATCTAAGAACAAATCCTGATTGCTGCCAATGGTGGCCTAAAAACCATAAAAAATAAATAGGCATGGGCCAGAGAGATAGCATAGAGGTAAGGCATTTGCATTTCATGCAGAAGGACGATGGTTCGAATCCCGGCATCCCATATGGTCCCCTGTGCCTGCCGGGGGTAATTTCTGAGCACAGAGCCAGGAATGGCCCCTGAGCACTGCTGGGTGTGACCCAAAAACCAAAAAAAAATTTAAATTAAATAAATAAATAGGCAAAATGTTAAATATGCTACTAAGATTTAGGATGCAATACATTTAGCAAGGAAAACACCTAACATGAGCAAACAAGTTATCAGGCAAAAGGTTCAGGTGAATGAAGAATTTAAAAATCCAAGGGCTGGAGCAAGAACATAGTGAGCAGTGTATTTGCCTTGCATGTGGCTGAACCAGGTTCAATTTCTGGCATACCATAGGGTTTCCAAGCTTACCAGAAATGATTCCTTTATGCAAAGCCAGGGGATACCCCTAAGCACCACTGGGTGTGGCCAAAAAACAAAAAAGTCCAATAACAATACACATGGAAGTTATGGAATATATGCACAGTGAAATACAATGCATTTGTAAAAATTAAATTGTCTACTTTGTTTCAGTTAAGACAACATTGGAGGGCATTATCTTAAGTGAAATAAGTTAAAGGAAGAATAATTAGATGACGATGTCACTCAACATATGATATTCAGGAAAATAACAAGGGTATAGACAATATGGAATAACTATCCCTTGATCTTGATTAAAAATCTAAAAATACTCAAGCACTGGGTATTGTGGGAATGAATGAGGCAGACTGATGTGAAACACAGAGTAGTGAAAGGCCTCAGGAATTTTGGTGGCAATTAATGTATATTAACATTGTTCAGTGAAACCATAAAAGCTACCTTTACAGTAAGCATTTTGCCAAAATTACAATATAAAGTTAAAACGCAAAAGTTCAACATAAAGAAAACATACAGGAAAATAAAATTATTTTCACCATTATGTGTTTTTGGTCAAATGTGCTTTTATTGAGAATTATAAAAGAGAAAAAAGTTTTTCACAAATTGTCTTTTTTATAAACTGTTTGTTTTAATTACAAATACTGAGTAAAATGATGACTTATTTTTAGAACAATAATGAAAAACAAATATCAAACTTTATGGAACACATATCTTGACAAAATAGCTACGTTTAAAATTTTCTGATAAACTTGTTAATAGGAAAATGCGTTAAAACCATGCGTACAAACTTTGCCATAATAATAAAGATATGAATAAATCACTAATTTACAAAATATAATAGTATTAGTCAAATTCTGAAATATACAACGTGAAGTCAATATTAGTGGAAAACAATAAACATTTTCAAAATCACAAAAATACTGTAGTGGCACTATATATTCATTCACAAAGATGAAAAACAATGGCCCATGGCCACTCAACCTACTTTATCAGTTCAAGGGGGATATGTGCACTCTCATACATGCACATGTGCATGGATGCCCTAGCACTCACACCTGTGCATATTCGCCCAGCACATGGAAAAACAAAAAATACAGTATTTCCAACAGTTCACTAACTTAATACCAAATCATTCAAAATTGTTTTCCAGTGTTTAACTGTTACGCTTGGAAATAGTCACATTAATTGCTAAATTGCCACTATCCGAAAAAATGTCTGAAATGGTGGTATCAAAGACAAAGCAGTCACCACTCAAAATGGCTTCTGTAACTCCTTCATAAATAGATTTAGGGGTCGCTTCCCAAGTTAATCGTCGCTTAGGACAACTTAGGTCAAGGCGATAAAGAAACTTTTCTGCATCATTTATGGATGCTATCATCTGTACAATGGCAAAAAATTGCTGGTGACCATGATATATTTCCCGTTTCTGCAAAATTAATATGAAATGAAAGCCAAAACAAGACTGCACCATTATCCAGTCAATATTACCAGGAAGATTAGTATCTGTAGCCAGGAAAATTATATCCTCTCCCTGTAGGGTTATAATAGACTCATGGTCCTGTGTCAGATGGGGAACAATTAAATCCATTAAGCCCTGCCATTTACATGAAGTTCCAGGGCATGGGCAAGGAAAACATCTAAACTTACAAATATCCTCATGTTTAAGTTTCTCTGGGTATGGCAGGCATAGCACACACCCAGTTGAGGCATTTTTACAAGGAAAAAATACTGCATTGGCCACTTTTTCCATAGCCAAATTGCGAATGGATCTCAATGAGCCTCTACAACTTGGGCAGCATGTGAGTTTTGGGCGGCAGTGGATACAAACAAGATGGCCACGATGACACTGATAAATGGGGGGTAACACATATTCATAGCAAACAGGGCACTCAAAAATACTCACCAACTCCCTGTTTAACTCAGCTGTGTCCAACTGAGTGGGCACACTCTGGTTTGTTCCATTAGATGCTGAAGATGAAGGCTGACTCATTTTCAACACACCTTTCAATCTGATAATAACAGTATCTCTCTGTACACTGCTGGGAGGTACTGTATAAACTGGTAATCACCTGCTGGTAGTTCTCAAAGCAGCGAAGGGTTTACAATCAGAAGCAGCTTGGGAATTTTCTGTCGCTTTTCTTGGTGTAGTTCTGTTTAATGTCTTCTCTAGAAAAGTCAAAAAGGTGTTTATTTTTAAAGATACCAAAATAAAACATTAAACTTCTAAAATCAACTATGTAACCATAAAATTAATGCCAAAATTCTCAGCCTCAACTTTTGAAACAAAACAAAACCAGAAAATCTTCAACAATGACTCTGCATGTAATAGGAGTTATTAAATAATAGATACTATACTCAAACTACAATAATCAAACTTTACAATGTGCCTATAAAGCAGGTAGACTGGAAAGGTGGGGAGGGGACCTCGGGGCACTGGTGGAAGGAATATAACCCTGGTGGTGAACTGATGTTAGAATACTGTATGCCTGAAACTATACTACAACTTCGTAAATCATGTTTCAATAAAAAATAAAACATACTAAAATAAATTTATAGAAATAATATATAGATAAAATACTGAAATAATTGAAGCACAAAACAACCTATACCCGATATAAAGAGATAAATTTTCATCTTATATGGAAAATAAACACCACATTACTTTGAGAAGAATGTACTAAGAAGAATGCAATAATGTACTATATCTTTACCTTTTCCTCAATACCCATATGCTCAGAATCATCAAAGAATGATGAAAGACTGGCTTCTGTATATTAATAATCTTAATTCTCTGGAGTTCCTGGTGTATGTATTCTGAAAACCAGCTATTATAGTGTTTACTGTTTACAAAACAACTAATTCACAAATGGATACTGACATTTCAGTTTCTATTTTGTTTTGTTTTGAGGCCACGCCTGGTGGCACTTATGGTTTTACTCCTGGATCTGCACTCAGAAATTACTCCTGGCAGGCTCAGGGGACCATATGGGATGCCGGAAACTGAACCTGGGTCTGTGCCAAGTGGGCCGTGTGCAAGGCAAATGCCCTACTGCTGTGCTATCTCTCCTTCCCCCGACATTTAAATTTTTAAGTAATATTTCTAATCTCTCTACCACTTACCATAATAAAATACTTCTGTTGTTCTGCAAAAATCTCCCAAAGTTATTTCAATGCTGCATCAATCTCAGATATCATGCCCAAAACACCTATAGGATATTATTACATACATAATATCCAGCTATTCCACTCCTAGGGATATCCCTAGGAACACAAGAATACAATACAAAAACCCCTTCCTCACACCTATATTTATTGCAGCACTATTCACAATAGCCAGGCTCTGGAAACAACCAAGATGCCCTTCAACAGATGAATGGCTAAAGAAACTGTGGTACATATACACAATGGAATATTATGCAGCCGTCAGGAGAGATGAAGTCATGAAATTTTCCTATACATGGATGTACATGGAGTCTATCATGCTGAGTGAAATAAGTCAGAGGGAGAGAGAGACGCAGAATAGTCTCACTCATCTATGGGTTTTAAGAAAAATAGAAGTCATTTTTGCAACAATCCTTAGAGACAATGAGAGGAGGTCTGGAACTTCCACCTCACTTCATCAAGCTCACCACAAAGAGCGGTGAGTGCAGTTCTAGAAATTATACTGAATACTACCATAATCATGTGAATGAATGAGGGAATGGAAAGCCTGTCTAGAGTACAGGTGGGGGTGGGGTGGGATGGAGGGAGATTTGGGACATTGGTGGTGGGAATGTTGCACTGGTGAAAGGGGGTGTTTTTTACATGACTGAAACCTAATCACAATCATATTTGTAATAAAGATGTTTTTTTGTTTTGTTTTGTTTTTTGTTGTTGTTGTTGTTGTTTTTGTTTTTGGGCCACACCCGTTGACGCTCAGGGGTTACTCCTGGCTATGCGCTCAGAAGTTGCTCCTGGCTTGGGGGACCATATGGGACACCGGGGGATCGAACCGCAGTCCGTCCAAGGCTAGCGCAGGCAAGGCAGGCACCTTACCTCTTGCGCCACCGCCCGGCCCCAATAAAGATGTTTAAATAAAGAAAAAATATCCATCACTGAGAAATTTTGGGTACTGAGTACATTTCTTTTTAAAAAGCCATTATGAATTACATGAAGTAGTTAGTTGCTCGATTCAAACTTTATTTTTGTTCTGATGTAATTTTATTTATACTTTCAAAGTATTCCCATACATTGGAAAATAATATCTTAAATATTTCTTTCTGTGTTCAATGACTGCAAGGTACATAGATAATTCTAGGTCCATTTTTGTATAATCCAGTTGCCCTGGTGTAAAAGATCTATAATTAATAAAATAATCCCCTGTGTAAAAGAGGAACTACACTCTACAGTTGATCACTGGGGATGATGGTAGAACACGATATCAGAAATTATACAGAAAGATATATCTCTCTTTACGTAGAATTTTTCAGTATATTTAATGAAGTATTAAGCATAATATTATTTGACAGTGAATTCATATAATGGGTCACTTCAAATAAAAGTTTAACTATTCACTATTTTCTTTCATTATTTTATTTATAGATGATAGATTGTATGATGTAGTAAGGGACTAAAATATTTTTAATAAAATTACAAAGACCAATAATTACTAACTTATTAAATTTGTAGAAGGAAAAAACAACTCTGAGAGGCAGTATTTATAGTGGTATACATGAATTTGAAGATTTTATGGGCAAATCCTAGGTGGGTTCCAAAGCAGTAAGCTAATGCCATGGCTTCATCTGGTCCATCCTACACTGAGTTTGAAATGAAGAATATATGGGGGAAAAGTTGCATGAAAGTCACCGAAGTGCAACTATGATGAAGGTGTATAAAATAGATAACTTGCTCTATAGAATAACATTACTGGTACTTTCTCTGTCATCAAGACACTCAAGTCAAAGCAGAAAAATAAACCTTAAAGCAACACTAAGAACAGTGGCAGTGAGGCCAGTAGGAAATTTTCTCCTACATAAGGATAACTTTGCCAAATCTGGTTGAATAGTACTTTCTTCCTCATACAGAAATTAATTCTAACAGACAACTGGAGTTTGAAGTAAGCATGAACACCAGAAATGTCAGATTCTTACTCCAGATCCTCATTTATCAGAAAAAGGACTCCATCTCAGGTCATGAACAAGAGGAAATCTCACCGCTGACTGAAATGAACATCCAGGGGTCCTCAAACTTTTTAAACAGGGGGCCAGATCACTGTCCCTCAGACCATTGGAAGGTCTGACTATAGTAAAAACAAAACTTATGAACGAATTCTTATGCACACTGCATACATCTTATTTTGCAATGAAGAAACGAAACAGATACAAATACAATATGTGGCCCACGGGCTATAGTTTGAGGACCACTGAAGCTGTCACACCCAAGTCACACTTGTAGCTATATCTGAAAAATAACTGAGCAATTGACTTGTGTCACTTAGATAATCAACCTAACACTCAAAAACTTCCTGCCTAAAGAGATCTAGTTCAAAATGTTATGAAGAATCTCAAAGAACAGTCCCAGTACAAGTAAATAAGGCTTAATTTATCATAAACAAATTTAAAACTACATTTATATTAATATTTAAATGTATTTTTCTAAAAATAGGTAGAGGTGTGTTTGATTTTTGGAAGTGGCTTTCAATCAGAGAGCTTAATATTCTGAGTCCCACCAGAGATTCTCTGTCCACCATCCAGTTCAAAGCAAAGAGCAGAGTAGACAATACTGCTCTAGACATCTTGACATTCCTCTCAGCCTTCATAGTCATACCCAGAGGCACTTGACGCCTCCAGGTCTGCACTCAGTGATGCAATTGGGGCTGTATGGTGCCAGGAATCAAACCTGGTTTTTGAGAAAGGATATGCCTTAACTCCTGCACATAGCACTATAATAATATACTTGAAATTTGGCAGTACAGATACTACCAAGAGTAAGTAAGATGCTTGCCTTTCATATGGCCAATCTGGGTTTGATCCCTGGCACACCATATGGTACCCTGAGTCCCCGAGAATGATCCTTAAGGACAAAACCAAGAGTGATGCTTCAGCACAGTCTGATATGGCCCCCAAACAAAATAACAAATATATTTGAAACTATAAATATATATTAACTTTTCTTCATAAACCAATTTTCATTATCTGAACACTACCAGGTATGGCCCCCAACAAGTGTTCAATAGCAAGTGAACAACCTATTATCCTATAAAGATTATAGGGGTATTAAACAACAGACACACTGAAAGCATGGAAGGAACTTTAGGGGATTGAAGGAATATAAGAAATAAAAGTTTGAAAAGTTCTGTCATACACCATGGACTTAAAAAAAAGCTACAAATGTGCCCAGAACACAAAGCAAGCTCAGAAAACTACTCCAGCATAAAGCCAATCAACAAAATCTGAAAAGTATTTCATTTTTTGATCTGAGTATTTATGAAAAAATCAACTACCTAAAATTTATTCAAGTAAAAAATAACTAATTTAAAAGCTATATAAAAATGGGCACATGATTTGAAAGTATATTTTTCTTTAAAATATAGATATATGTATACATATATATTATTTCACATCCAAGCAACTTTCGTTGGTTTTTGGGCCACATCTATATGTGCTCAATGTTTACACCTGGCTCTGTGCTCATAGATCCCTCCTGCTATGACTTAGGGAGACCATCTGGGTTACCAAAGACCAAATCCATGTCAGTTGTGTGCAAGAAAGTTGCTGCACAACTGATATACTTTTTAATGGGAAATTATATTTGTAAAGAATATGGAGACACTAAAATTCTTATCCATTGCTTCTAAAAGTGAAAACCGTGCAAAGATTGGGGAAAACTGATAGTTCTTCAAAAATATAAATTTTGAATAATAATCTGACTCAACAATTGACTCCAAAATAATTTAAAAGGTATTTCAATAAATATTTCTGTACAAAACTATAATAGTCTTAGTTATAATCAGAAGATGGAATTATTTAACAAGTCTATTAGTTAAATGGGTAAAATGTAGCATATTCATACAACAAAATTTAGTCATACGTTAGGAATAAGTAATGTTAAATACAACAGAATTGGTGGTTTTGAAAACTATTATGCTAGAATCAGAGCAATAGAACAGGGATAAGATATCTGGTTTGATCCCTGATTCTGTTAATTTCAACCTAGTTCAGTCCCCAGCACCAGATATGGTGTAAAAATACCATCAGGAGTGACCCCCTGAAGTAAGCCAGGAGAAGGCCCTAAATCCCACGGAGTTTTGGCCAACCCAGCAAATAACTATGCTAACTAGATACACATAAAGGTTACATAGTGTATATAACTTTATATGAAATATACAGAACAGGTAAATCCATAAATATAGAAAGCATTAAATTTACTGTTAAAAGAAAAGTGGGAAGATAGTGGCACATCATATTTAATGTTATGATAATAAATGGCAAAGCTTTAACCTAAGCTTATCTTTTATATGTATCAATCGACCCCTATATAAGTAACTCACTTTTAAGCCACTCATCCTCCCTGTTACAGTGCTTCCCTCTGATTAACAGTTATTTATAAAATCTTGTTTGTAAAATGTTTAACCAGGCAATCAATAGAAAATACTATTTGGTTTCTTGTTCCCTAGCTTGATGGAAGGAATTAAAAAAAAAAACACCATTGTTACTGATTAATGAAGCCAAGTCATAAAAGAAACCCAGCCCTCCCAAGGGTCATATTCAACAACATTTAGAGAGTAAAGGCAATAACCTGATTCATCTATTCCAACACTAGAATCACCAGGTGATCACTTCATATTTAAGCACAAGTAATATTTTTTTCTAAAAAAAAATCTGAATTTTTATTTATATTTATTTTTGGGTTTGGGGCCTCATAGGTGACTCCTGACCCTGCACTCGGAAATCACTCCTGGCAGGCTTGGAGATCATATGGGATGCTGGGGATTGAACACAGGTCTGTCCTAGATCAGCCACGTGCAAAGCAAACATCCTACTACTGTGCTTTTGCTCCGGCCCTGTATCAGTCTTACTACAGTTCATATGTTCAGTATTATTGAGCATCCATTATATCCTACTTATGAATCATGTCTGTGTTAGATGCTAACAGATCTTCTACCTTTTGCCTACCTATTGAAGTAATGTTCACAGTAGCTACTATGTATTACTGTTTTATACTTACAATTCCAGAACTTTAAGTGTATGAAGTCTATGTTGACACTTGCCGCTGTTTTCTTATTCTGTGTAATAAAATAGAAGTTAAATTAAGACATCTGTTTAAATTCACTAAGAATCAAACTTTAAAAAATATACAACATGTGGATTTATATGTTGGATTATCCTCCCAAACCACCACTGAATTCCAGGGATTATATATTATAAAATACAATCTTCTTAAACTTGAACAGAAAATATTTTAGGTATGAAATTTCAACATATCTCTATCAGTTGTACAGAATATTTATTCCATAAATTTTGAGCATGATATACTATAAAATAATTTTACATAAGTAATGTTTAAGTCAAAACAGAGCTTAACATATATATTTATATATGTAATGGAAAAATGTTCAGAAAGCTTCATATGGTCATAGAAGTTTGAAACTGCTCCCTATTCTACTTCAACATTTTCAATTCCATATTATTTTAAAATCTTTCTAAGACTCACTACATTTCATTACAGAACTAATCATTGGTTCTTAAAGTTAAAAGATTACTTTATAAATACCTTTAAAATAGACAAGAAACAAATGCCAGCAGGAAATAAAATTTATATAGAAAAGTTTTTTATATTTGATAGAGGATACTCTGTACATTACTAAGTAAATCACTGATATGATTCTACCTTCTGTATTCAGAAATTGCTATTACTTACATATGCATAGCATACTAAAATATATCAAAAATAAATTTCACTTGAAATACATTTCATTTAAAATAGTTCTCAGTGGCTTTAAAGGAGATAAAGTATATTATATTTGTATTTGTGTACTGGCACCTGTGGGAAAATTAGAGCAGAAATAAATAAAAGGGATGATAATACAAATTATCAACAGAGAACAATATTTTTCTTTGTTTACTAAATAAATTCTTTAATTGAATCACCATTAGATACACTTACAAACTTGTATGAGTTTCAGTCATACAATGTCTAAAACAATCCCTTTACTAGTGCATATTACTCTCCATCAGAGGCCCCAGTTTCCTTCCCACATCCCAGCCCCTACACTCCAACCTTCCTGCTTCTTTTGCAGAGATTTTTCTTTCTCTCTTCTTTTTCCCCTTTGAGACACTTCCTTTTTTTCTTTTATTACTTTTAAAATAATTTATTTAAGAACCATGATTACAAACATGTTTATAATTGGGTTTCAGCCGTAAAATGCACACCCCTCTTCACCAAAGCAAATTTCCCGCCACCAATGTCTCCCATTTCTTTTCTCCCCATCCTCCGCCTGTCTTTGAGACAGGCATTCTATTTCTTTCTCTATCATTGTCATGGTAGTTGTTAGTGTAGTTATTTCTCTAACTGGTAAGCTTCCGGCCCTTATATCTATTGTCTCTGAGAATTATTACAATACTGTTTTTATTTTTCTTAAGTCCTACAGATGAGTGAGACTCTTCTGTGTCTAACTCTCTCCCTCTGACTTATTTTACTCAAGATAATAGTCTCCATATCCATCCATGTATAGGCAAATTTCATGACTTCATTTTTCTGAAAGCTGCACAGTATTCCGTTGTGTAGTTGTACCAAAGTTTCTTTACCACTCATCTGTTGTCATATATTGGGTTGTTCCCAGATTTTGGCTACTGTAAATAACACTGCAATGAACATAGGAGTGCAGAGGGCATTATTGTATTGTGTTTTTGTGATCCTGGTGTATATCCCTAGAAGTGGTATTGATGGATCATATGGGAGCTCAATATCCAGTTTTTCTTTTTAGGATTATCCATACTGTTTTCCAGAAAGGCTAGACTAGATGGCATTCCCACCAGCAGTGAATGAGAGTTCCTTTCTCCCCACATCCATGCCAGCAGCGGTTGTCCTTGTCCTTGTTTTTTTTTTTTTTTTTTTTTTGTGATATGTGCCAGTCTCTGTGACATGAGATATCTCACTGTTGTTTTGATTTGCATCTTCCTAATGATTAGTGATGTGGAGCATTTTTTCATGTGCCTTTCGGACATCTGTGGCATGAGATGATATCTCATTGCTGTTTTGATTTGCATATCCATGATTTATAGTGACGTGGAACATTTTTTCATATCCTTTTGGCATGTGGTCTCCAGCTCTGGGAATTTTTCCAAAATTATGTTGTCACTGTTGATTCTTCATTAGGGTTGCCTTTCTGTCTTTCTGGGACTCTAATGGTTTGTAGGTTATTCTTCTTGAATTCATCCCAGAGTTCTCTTGACTGCTTTTCATTTATTTTGAGATTTGTCTCCATCTTCTGCTGTTGTCTAAAGGTTTCCTGCATCTCATCCTAAAGCTCGCTGGTTTTCCCCCTTCCCACTCCTTTGCTGTTGAAGCCTTCCAGCTACTTTTTCATTTCACCTACCAAATTTGTTAGTTTTGTATTTTCTATTTGTGATATTTTTTTATTTCTTATCTCATATCTTCCTCTTGTGTTTTATTGTATGTCCATTCCATTGTCTCTTTGACCTCTTTAAACATCCTGAACATGTCCTCTCTAAAGTCCTTACCAGATAGATCATATAACTGGTTATTACTGGTTGGGTCATCAGGGTTACCATCTTCATTCACTAAGCATTATGAGTTCTACATTGCTTTCCCATTGTGACTTTTGTTCTTAGGAGATGCTTTTGGTGTGTTGTTTTGTGGATAGGTGAGTAGAAGTAGAATGTCAAAATATCTTTTCTGTGGAATAAGATTAAGTAAACACATGCATAGCTGTAGTCAAGTATTTTTAGAGTACTTGACAAAACAGCAAAATAGCATTGATTCTGACTATATCTTCCTAACTTGGAAATTTGGGACAGGGAGCAGGCCTTCTAAGGCCTAGCTGGGCCTGGCTGGGTTTTGGGTGGCCAAGCCAAGCTGGCACACATTGAGGTGGTAGGTGGATCCCAATCTGGGTGTGCTAGTGGTGGAGGAAGCAGCAGCAATGATGCAGCTGGCTCAGCTGAAGATATTCTGCAACCTTCAATATACTTGGTTACAGTAGTTCTATCTCAAATGCAATCTATGTAATTTATAAGTATTGTTTACTTGTTGTATTTTTAAATTTTGTTTGGTTGGGGGCCAACTACTGTGATACTCATAGTCTACCACTGGCTCTATCCTCTGGGTTCATTCCCATTGGTGTTCATGGAAAGAAATGGCTTCAGTGCTTAAAACAAAGTCTCTGTGTGCAAAGCATGCTCTCATCCATTGAACTACTTCTTGGCCCACTGTTATGCTTTATAAATTGTTGGCTCTTTTTCACCATACTTGAAAATGTCAATTACATAACAACTGATATTTACAAATTTAAAATAGATAAAAAAATAATAGGGAGTTCAAAGTGTACTGCTGTATATTGGGTAAAAGTTATAGAATTTAGGACCAGAAGGTTTGCTGTGAATTATATCAAAATCCTGAAAGCAGGCATTATGCAAGAGATCAGGGTCTGATAAGCCTGAAATACCTACTGTGCCCACCCATTCTCCTTCATAATTCCTTTTGTCAATATAGCATGTTGCTCCATTTTAATCATTCCAGGTTTAGGCAATAATGCCATATCCTGCTTACCTTACATAACTGGGTCTTTGCATTTTGAAATTAACACTGACTGCCTTGCTCCTTGAGCAAGTGAAGACTACTAGGTCCTATAGGAAGACTTCCTGAATTCGGACCAATATTTTTTTTTTATTTTATGAAGACAAAGATTCAAAGAAAGAGGACAAGGTGAAGTTAAAGTGAGAAGACAATCACCCATAAACAGAATTCTCAAAAGAAATCCACTTGCTTATATCTGTGGGGGAAAAAAACTATTACAAGCAACCTTGTAACCAAGTGCTTACTAAATAAAGTAATTTTTTAAATTATTATTAAAAAAAGAAATCCACTTGCTGATATCTTAATTTTGAATTTTCCGCCAAAATAATTTTATCCTTCTGTTTGGGTGAGCTGTTGATGAGATCCAGCATATAGTAAAAAGTAAATCTGCATTTTGTTTCATAAGTATGCAGATATTATGTGTTTATAGATCATAAGCTAAAAGATACTTTACATTTTTCATCAAATCAAAAATTTGCAAAACACTGATTTAAATTTTTTTCAAAGCTTCATATTTTCTGTCCATGGTATGAAAATAAAAATAACTGTCCATAATATGCATATATCATAGGAAGAGAAGTTATACCCATCTTACGTATGTTTTAAAATAACCTGGGTAAAATATTTTTAAATGACAAAATCCAAATAACACTCTTAGTTTTAGCTGAAGTTTAATTTTTTTCTTTAATATTTATTTAAGTACCATGATTACAAAAATGTTTGTAGTTGGGTTTCAGTCATAAAAAACACCCCTCTTCTTTTGCCATATAGAAATTTTTTTTAGTTTAGTTTGATGTTGTCCTATTTGTTCAGTTTTGATTCTGTAGCCTTTGCCACTGGTATATCATTGAAGACACCTTTATTGGAGCATTCTGCCTATGTTTTCCTCAATTATTTATAGATTCGGGCCTGATGTCAAGGTCTTTGATTCACTTTGTGTTGCTATGGGTAAGGAGTGATATATGGATACAACTCTAATTCCTTATACATAGTATTCAATTGCACCAACACCATTCTTTGAAGCACTGTTGTATTCAGTTTGCTAAGATTTTGTTGAGATATTTTGTGTGAGTGTTCATCAGGGAGATTGTTCTGTAATTTTCTATGTCTGTAATATCCCTGTGAGCTTTGGTATCAGCTTAATGTTCATAGAAGGTATTAGAGAAGGTTCAGTTTCTTTGATATTTTGGAAGAGCTTAAGAATCAATGGCAGAAAATCTTTTCTGAATGTTTGGTAAACTTACTACCATTATTATACATATAGTATTGGAAGTTCTTGCTATAGCATTTAGGCAAGAAAGAGATAATATGGGCATTCAAATTGATAAAAAAAAAGCAATTAAACTATCACTATTTGCATATTACATGTTACTATCTGTTGAAAACCCTAAAGAATCCACAAAAAACTCCTAGAAACAGTATACATAATAAAGTTAGAATACAAAATCAGACTAAACTATGCCTGCCCAGTGGGGCCCGACTGTGAAACACTGTGAGTGCTACCTGTGTATGTCTGTCTACTGTCCACTTGCGTGAACCTCTCGGGAGTGGGCCGAAAAGAGGCTCCAGAAAACTCGCTCTCCCAGAGGCCATTTCCAGGACGTAACTCCAGAACATAAAAACCGGCTAGACTTTGCAGAAGCCGGGTCCCCTGTTTGTGACATCAGGCTGGGAAAATCCACAAAACTACACCTCCCCAGTGGGGCCCAACTGTGAAAAACTGTGAGTGCTACCTGTGTATGTCTGTCTACTGTCCTCTTGCGTGAACCTCTAGGGAGAGGGCCGAAAAGAGGCTCCAGAAGAGCACTTTGCTCCACTTCACTACACGGCTGTGCGCTCTTTCTAAGAAAAGAACACCATCACAACAAGAAAAAAAATCACACTAAGAACTGTGCTGAATCACAGAAGCAAGTATTTCTCTCTGGACTGTCTTCTCTGTTGCATGCTTGGGCATAAGATTTGATCCAGTGTGAGGCTTCATCCACAGAGGATTCCCCTCCCTTAGAGGCAAGTCAGCCCATCCAGAAAGGGCGGAGCCAGAGGAATGTGCTGCCTGCACCAGATAGCCAAGGAATACCACCACAACACGTAGAAAACCCCACAATACAAGTGTGACAATGCGGAAACAACGCAGGCCAGCATCAGACAAAGAGAATGAAGATGACAGTTCTGATGACCAGATAATGACCAACCAACTAATCAATCTCTCAGATAAGGACTTTAGACTAGCAATATGGAAGATTCTCAACGAACTCAAAGAAACCATGGATCAAGTTGAACAGAACATCAATAAGAACCAAAAAAAATATGAAGACAGAAATCACAAAACTCCAAACTGAAATAACATGTCAACTAACAGGCCTGAAAAAGTCAGTAAACGAAGTGAATGACAAAATGGATAAGCTCTGGGACAGGGTATCAGAAGCTGAGAATAGACTTGGTGCTGTGGAAGATGAGATACATAACAATTCCATACAGCAGGAGAGATTGGAAAGAAAATTTAAAGCAAATGAACAGACAATGGAAAATTTAGTCAAAGAATGGGAACAGATGAAAATAGAAGTTTATGATAAGCTAAACAGAAACACCTTAAGAATCATTGGAGTCCCAGAGACCCAGGAAGAAAATTTCCAGGAAGAATCAATGGTCAAGAACATCATTAAAGAGAAACTTCCAGAGATAAGAATATATGTGATCAAATCCTGCATGCTCAAAGAGTACCAACCTAAAGAGACCCCAGAATAACCACCCCAAGACACATCCTAGTCACAATGACAAATCCCACAGATAGAGACAGAATTCTGAAAACAGCAAGATCAAAAGGGGAAATTACGTTCAAGCAAGCATCCTTGAGATTTAAAGCAGACCTGTCACCAGAAACACTCAATGTCAGAAAGCAGTGGTGGGATATTGTGACAAGACTGAATGAAATAAATGAATGCTTCACAGAGAATACTATACCCAGCAAAACTCACTTTCTGGTTTGACGGAAGAATACATGGTTTCACAGACAAAAAACAGTGCAGAAACTGTACAGACTCATAACCAGTCTTAAGAGAAAAAATGAAAGACCTAATTTAAGACAAGACTAACCAAAAGACACACCAAATTTTGATATAAAGATGGCATTAAATCCCAGGACAATTCTTTCTCTCAACGTCAATGGACTAAATACACCAGTCAAGAGACAAAGAGTGGCTAAATGGATCAAAAAACTCAATCCAACCTTCTGCTGCCTACAAGAAATGCACCTGAATAGTCAGAACTAACATAGACTCAAAATAAAAGGCTGGAGAAAAATTATCCAAGCAATCAACACCCATAAAAAAGCTGGAGTGGCCATACTAATATCAGATAATGCAAACTTTATACTCAGGAAGGTTGTAAGGGACAAAGAGGGACGTTTTATATTAATCAAGGGGTATGTAGAGTAGGAAGAAATAACTCTCCTAAACATATATGCACCGAATGAGGGGCCAGCAAAATATTTTATACAATTGTTGACAAATCTGAAAAATAATATAAATAACAACACAATAATTGTGGGGGACCTCAACATTGCTTTGTCAACACTGGATAGGTCAACCAGACTGAAACCAAACAAGAATATACTAGACCTGAGGAGAGAAATGGAAGAAAGAGGCCTAGTGGATATATACAGAACACTCCATCCCTAGAAACCTGGATACACGTTCTTCTCCAATGTACATGGGACATTCTCCAGGATAGACTACATGCTGGCACATAAAACATACCTCCATAAGATCAAGAGGATAGAAATTTTGCAGGCTACCTTCGCTGACCACAGGGCTGTGAAATTATTTGTGAATTCCAAAGGGACTCAGAAGAAAAACTTTAACACCTGGAAGTTAAACAGCCTCATGCTCAATAACCAGTGGGTCCGAGATGAAATCAAGGAGGAAATCAAAAGGTTCCTGGAAACAAATGACAATAAAGACACAAACTATCAGAACTTATGGGACACAGCAAAAGCAGTACTGAGAGGAAAATGTATAGCTTTGCAAGCACACATCAGGAAGAAGGAGCTTACCTGAGTAGATTAATGACACAGCTAATAGAACTAGAAAGTGCTCAACAAAAGGACCAAAAATACGAAGACAGAAGGAAATAACAAAGCTGAGAGCAGAAATCAACGAAGTGGAAACCCAAAAAACAATCTGAAAGATCAATGAAAGCAGAAGGTGGTTCTTTGAAAAAATAAACAAGATTGATAGACCACTGGCAAACCTAACAAAGAAAGAGAGAGAGAAACTTGATAACTCATATTAGGAATGAAAAAGGTGAGATCACTATTGATATGACAGAGATTCAAAGGGTAATCAGAAACTACTTTGAGAAACTGTACGCCACTAAAAATGAGAACCTGGAAGAAATGGATAAATTCTTAGACTCTTATAATCTTCCACGGTTGAAGGAAGAGGATGTAGCATATCTAAACACCCCCATCACCATTGATGAAATTAAAATGGTCATCAAATGTCTGCCGAAAAACCAAAGCCCAGGCCCAGATGGATTCACTAATGAATTCTTTCAAACTTTCCAAGAGGAACTACTACCAATCCTGGCAAGACTCTTTCATGAAATTGAACAAACGGAAACACTTCCAAATAGATTTTTTGAAGCCAACATCACCTTGATACCTAACCCAGACAGAGATGCTACAAAAAAAGAAAATTACAACGCAGAATAGTCTCACTCATCTATGGGTTTTAAGAAAAATAAAAGTCATTTTTGTAACAATCCTCAGAGACAATGAGAGGAGCGCTGGAACCCCAGCTCACTCCATGAAGCTTACCACAAAGAGTGGTGAGCACAGTTATAGAAATAACTACACTGAGAAATACCATAATCAAGTGAATAAATGAGGGAACTGGAAAGCCTGTCTGGAGTACAGGTGAACGTGGGGTGGGATGGAGGTAGATTTGGGACATTGGTGGCGGGAATGTTGCACTGGTGAAGAGGGGTTTTCTTTATATGACTGAAACCTTATCACAAAAATTTATGTAATCAAGATATTCAAATAAAGAGAAAAAAATGTTTCAGGTAAGAAAAAAGAAAATTACAGACCAATATCGCAGATGCAAAGATCCTCAACAAAATCCTGGCGAATAGGATTCAATGCCTCATTAAGAAGATTATCCACTACGATCAAGTAGGTTTCATCCCAGGAATGCAAGGATGGTTTAACATCCATAAATCTATCAACATAATACGCAACATCAATAACAAGAAAAATAAAAACCACATGATCATATCAATAGATGTAGAGAAAGCAATTGATAAGTTCCAACACCATTCTTGATCAAAACTCTCAGCAAGATGGGAATGGAAGGAACCTTTCTCAATATAGTTAAGGCCATCTACCACAAGCCAGTGGCAAATATTATCCTCAATGTAGAAAAACTAAAAGCCTTCCCTCTAAATTCTGGCACAAGACAAGGCTGTCCTCTCTCACCACTCCTATTCAACATAGCACTGGAAGTACTTGCTATAGCGATTAGGCAAGAAACGGATATCAAGGGAATCCATATAGGAAAGGAAGAAGTCAAGCTCTCACTGTTTGCAGATGACATGATACTCTACTTAGAAAACCCTAAAGACTCTACAAAAAAGCTTCTAGAAACAATAGACTCATATAGCAAAGTGGCAGGCTACAAAATTAACACACAAAAATCAATGACCTTTCTATACACCAATAGTAATAAGGATGAAATGGAGTAATAAGGATGAAATGGACATTAAGACAACAACCCCATTCACAATAGTGCCACACAAACTCAAATATCTTGGAATCAACTTGACTAAAAATGTGAAGGACCTATACAAAGAAAACTATAAAACTCTGCTCCAAGAAATAAGAGAGGACACACGGAAATGGAAACGCATACCCTGCTCATGGATTGGCAGGATTAACATCATCAAAATGGCAATACTCCCCAAGGCATTATGCAGATTTAATGCTATCCCTCTAAAGATACCCATGACATTCTTCAAAGAAGTGGATCAGGCACTTTTGAAATTCATATGGGACAATAAACACCCTCAAATAGCTAAATCAATCATTGGGAAAAAAGAATATGGAAGGAATTACTTTCCCCAACTTTAAACTGTACTACAAAGCAATAGTTATCAAAACAGCATGCTATTGGAATAAATACAGGCTCTCAGATCAGTGGAATAGGCTTGAATACTCAGAAAATGTTCCCCAGACAATCACCTAATTTTTGATTAAGGAGCTGGATATCCTAAATGGAGCAGGGAAAGCCTCTTCAACAAGTGGTGTTGGCACAACTGGATAGCCACTTGCAAAAATTGAACTTAGACCCCCAGCTAACATCATGTACGAAGGTAAAATCCAAATGGATTAAAGACCTCGATATCAGCCCCAAAACCATAATATATATAGAACAACACATAGGCAAAACACTCCAGGACATTACAGGCATATTCAAGGTGGAAACTGCACTCTCCATGCAAGTGAAAGCAGAGATTAACAGATGGGAATATAGTAAGCTGAGAAGCTTCTGCACTTCAAAGGAAATAGTGCCCAAGATACAAGAGCCACCCACTGAGTGGGAGAAACTCTTCACCCAATACCCATCAGATAAGGGGCTAATCTCCAAAATACACAACGTACTGACAGAACTTTACAAAAAAAAACATCCAATCCCATCAAAAAATGGGGAGAAGAAATGAACACTTTGACAAAGAAGAAATACAAATGGCCAAAAGACACATGAAAAAATGCTCTACATCACTAATCATCAGGGAGATGCAAATCAAAACAACAATGAGATACCACCTCACACCACAGAGAATGGCACACATCACAAAGAATGAGAATAAACAGTGTTGGCGGGGATGTGGGGAGAAAGTAACTCTTATCCACTGCTGGTGGGAATGCCGTCTAGTTCAACCTTTCTGGAAAGAGATATGGAGATTCCTCCAAAAACTGGAAATCGAGCTCCCATATGATTCAGCTATACCTCTCCTAGGAATATACCCTAGGAACACAAAAATAAAATACAAAAACCCCTTCCTTACACCTATATTCATTGCAGCACTATTTACCATAGCAAGACTCTGGAAACAACCGACATGCCGTTCAACAGACGAATGTTAAAGAAACTGTGGTACATATACACAATGGAATATTATGCAGCTGTCAGGAGAGATGAAGTCATGAAATTTTCCTATACATGGATGTACACGGAATCTATTATGCTGAGTGAAATATGTCAGAGAGTGAGAGAAAAACGCAGAATTGTCTCACTCATCTATGGGTTTTAAGAAAAATGAAAGACATTCTTGCAATAATAATTTTCAGGCACAAAAGAGAAAAGAGCTGGAAGTTCCAGCTCACCCCAGGAAGTTCACCACAAAGAGTGATGAGTTTAGTTTGAGAAATAACTACATTTTGAACTGTCCTAATAATGAGAATGTATGAGGGAAATGGAGAGCCTGTTTAGAGTACAGGCGGGGGTCGGGTGGGGAGGAGGGAGATTTGGGACATTGGTGATGGGAATGTTGCTTGGTGATGAGTGGTGTTCTTTACATGACTGAAACCCAAACACAATCATGTATGTATTCAAGGTGTTTAAATAAAAAAAAGAAGTTCAATATAAAAAAAAGAATACAAAATCAGCTATCAGAAATCCAAGGCTTTCTATATTCAAACAATAAAATAGGAGAGCAAAATTTGAAAAACAATGTAACAATCACATAGCAATTCTACCTCAAAAAAATCAAACACCTGGGAATCAACAAATAAGGTGAATGATTATATATAGAAAATATAGTTAATTTATGACTTATAGATAAATGTCACACAATCTTTCATTCATTCCATGCATAAAAATATAACTATAAATCACTATTAAAAAGTAAAAGAAGACAAAGAGGAAACAACCTACTCTTCATAGATTTAAAAGATTAATAGTGTCAAAATGACAATCCTAACCATGGACCTACACAAATTCAGTGTGGTCATTTTAATATTACCCATGCAATTTAATAAACAGTATTTATCAATGCTATTTGATTAAATAGGAGCTGGAGTGTTAGTGCAATAGTAGGGCATTTGCCTTGCACGCGGTTGACCCAGGACTGATCTTGGTTGATTCCCGCGTCCAATATGGTCCCCCAAGCCAGAGCGATTTCTGAATTCATAGCCAGGAGTAATTCATAGTGTCACTGGGTGTGGCTTGAAAACAAACTAACAAAAAACCCAAAACCAAAATATAGATAAAATATTATTATATTTGTGGGGTTACACCCTATGGTGCTCAGGATTTACTTCTGGATCTATTTTCAGAGAAATCCTGTTGAGTCTCTGCAGACCATATGGGGTGCCATGGATCAAATAGAGGTTGGCTGATTGAAAACTATACACATAACCCACTGTACTGTCATTCTAGCTCAATGCTGTTGAAATTTGTATGAACTAAGCATCCCTATACTCAATAGACATATATATTCAGGAAAATAAAAAGTGGAGGCTTCTCTTTCCACTACTTTATACTTTTTTCAAATAATGCTGACCCATAGAGGAATTTTATGAAATGGTTCACTTCCAGTAACACACATTTAAATTAAATCAGCAGGAATTTTTCTTAATTTGAACATTTCTTTTTAACTTTGTACAAACTGATAACCCTAAGGAGACAAATTTTTCTATAAAATCAATTGTAGGGTTGTATGGCTTCTATGTGTAGAAAATGCAAGAAGCCACTACAAAATATTTCTAAGTAGTTTTAAGGCTATGATTCAGTTAGTGAATAAGTTAATACAAATGGGATAAAAAAATGGTAGAGGTGGTAATGAAAAGGTAAAGGCACAGAAGATATACAAAGGGATGGTGGTTTCTGTTTAAATTTCTTAGACAAGTTCATGTGAGATTTGAAAATGGCACAAAATTTTCTATTACATACTGGTAATAAACAGGCTACAATTCTCAAGAATTTTTTTCGGGCCACACCCATTTGATGCTCAGAGGTTACTCCTGGCTAAGCAATCAGAAATTGCCCCTGGCATGGGGGGACCATATGGGACGTAGGGGGATCGAACTGCGGTCGCAATCTTTCCTTGGCTATTGCTTGCAAGGCAGACACCTTACCTCTAGTGCCACCTCGCCGGCCCCAATTCTCAAGAATCTTTAGCTATTCAAATTGATATATTAAATATACTAATTGGCCATCATTTTAAATATTCAGGGTAACATCTAATATTAGCACTAAACATAATTAAGTTTCAACAACTTGTTTTTAATATAGGCCAGAATCACATAAGTCTCTCGAAGAATGAACTTATGAAAATAACCGTATGCTGTTCAAAATGTGAAAAGTTGAACCAGTCCAAAACTAAGAATGAGAACAGTAGAGAATAAACTGGGAAATTGCTTAGGAATTTTTATGAGAAAATTACCTTTCTAGAACTTCTTTCTGTTTAACTTAGACATATAAGTATTCTCTGCTAATTGCAAATGTGCATATTATGTAAATTCCCAAATCGCAACTAAATTTAATCTGAATCTTCAATGATTTCATAGAGTTGTAATAGCATACAGTCAGCATTTATGTTGACATCTACTGGACCCAAATTCTAGTGATATTTTCAATATTAAGACGGAAAACGGAGAGAGGGGGGAAGCCTGAGGACCACTAAGAGTCCACCTGAACCCACTTCTGGCCATCTGAGCTGGTACCCAGGGAAGGCCTGGAGTAAGGGGGAAAAGACAAAGACAGCTGGGGGCCTTCCAATCCTCCCAGCAGTCCCCAGGTCAGGGAGAAGGGTTCCGGTATGGGGCCTCCCCAAACTTCATACCTGGCAAGAGCTGGTCTCCAGAATCAAAGAGGAATCCGGAGGCCAGATGTCTGCCCGCCCTCCTCCCCATGTACCTCCCCTGTGGAGTACGGAGGGAGGGGGGAAGCCTGAGGACCACTAAGAGTCCACCTGAACCCACTTGTGGCCATCTGAGCTGGCACTCAGGGAAGGCCTGGAGTCAGGGGAAAAAGACAAGCCTCCCAGCACTCCGTACTCCAGGGGGGAGGTGCATGGGGAGGAGGGTAGGCAGACATCTGTCTCGAGTACAGGTGTGGGTGGGGTGGGGAGTAGATAGATCTGGGAAATTGGTGGTGGGAATCCTTCACTGGTGAAGGGGGGTGTTCTTTACATGACTGTAATCATACAACTACAAATATATTTGTAATCATAGTGTTTAAATAAAGATAATTTATAAAAAAAATAAAAAAGACAGAAAACATAGTTCAAAAGTGAAATTTCTCTTAATACACAAGGGAGTGCACACATCTTTATTTCTTCCTAAAGTGTTCACAAATTATTGTAAAGTGTGTTGGGGCCGGCGAGGTGGTGCTAGAGGTAAGGTGTCTGCCTTGCAAGCACTAGCCAAGGAAGGACCGCGGTTTTATCCCCCGGCGTCCCATATGGTCCCCCTAAGCCAGGGGCAATTTCTGAGTGCTTAGCCAGGAGTAACCCCTGAGCATCAAATGGGTATGGCTGAAAAAAAAAAAACAAAAACAAAACAAAAAAAATCAAAAACAAATCATTGGAAAGTGTGGATGTTCTTAGATTTTGAATATAATCATGTATATGTAAAATCTCAAATATTTTCTCAAGTTTTAAAATCAGAGCCTTTGAAGCAGATAATATTAGATAGTTTCACTTCTAGATCTCATATCAAAGTTTTAAGAATCATGATACTCCCACCCAAGTAATGCTAAGCATTTAATTTTAGAAAAGCTAGGAAAAACGTTAAGTAGCAAATTCAAGTGAATAGAGCTGAATATGGAATGCAATATATGACACTAGGTTCATTTTCAGACTCTAAAACAGTAGCTATAAGTTATACTGGAACAAATCACATATAAACAACAACTAGATGATTTTTTTCTCCAGAAATTGGATGATACCTACTAAACTGGGGTAAACAACTCAGAGTAAACCAATTCAAATGTTCATTTTACCTCAAAACATTTTTACAGGCACACTTCAAAATAATGTTTAGTTGTGTAGCCCTTGGTCCCATAGTAAGTGTACCCATAAAATTAAATACCATAACTAATTATCAATAATACTATTTTCATTAACATTATATTATATGCTATTCATGTTTGTGATAGAGAGTATGGTGCATTATCAAGGCCTTGTCTTCATGTCAACACATTTTCCTTCAGTTTCAAGAAATGATAGTTACCAACAAAGATAATTATACATCACAAAATCAAGACTTTTGTAAGAAAGACATGGGTATTGGGTATTAAATGAACCAAATTATTTAAAACTTCTCTTGGTAATAAATAGAATGTAAATTATAACCTCAAATGCTTGTCCCTTCCACTTCCTTTTCCAACTTTTGAAAAACTTTACTATAACATGAGTCAAATTCCAACATAACTTACATACCTTGTCTAGGTTTTGTGAAAGAAGGAGTAAGAAATTATAGGTGCTGACTAATATATACTGAAAATAACAGTGAGAACACATAAGTTCCAGGATATTGAAGGTATCTAGAAACTAATCAAGAAAGCAATAAATAGGTCCATTAACCTACAATTGTAGATATGTAGACTCTGTCTTCTGACATAGAATTTTTATTGGCTAGGGAGGTTGGACTATGCCTGGAAGTGTCAGGGAATATTTCTGGTGTTGCTCAAGGGAAGAAATACGATATGCAGAATTGAACTAATGTTGGTTGAATGCAAAGTAAGAACTTTAACATATATTACCTCTCTGGCCCATGATGAGGGTTTTGATATACTCTCAATAACTGCTGTAAAGTCAGTAACATTCTACAAATATGGTTCTTTGAAATTTGGAAGTGAAAGGCCATACCAAAAAAGGTCTAAATCCTTAAAGTTCTGTAACAGACAATGTCATAGGGATTAATAAAAGCAAAACTCAGATAATTTGGTGGACTATATGAATAATCTAACACAGGAGAAGCCACTAGATGACTATGTTCCAAGTAAAGAGTTAGGTAGATTTAATTTACCTAAAGTGACAGAGGATTCCCAACAAGCAGGAACAGGGCCATCACTGAGCTCACAACTGGCTGTCTTCATAACTGAGCTATGAAGCTGCACCATAATTGGGCTCCCTAATAGAAATGATAAATGCAGGAATCCAAAATGAGAGAGTGATGTCCTACCTGACACCAGTGGGTGCAGTTACTATACTAAAATAAATGTGAAAGTGGCTGTCAAGAAGTTAAGGCATGGTTTATAGAATACTCCTAGTACAATGATGTAGACAGATAAGATTACTGATTAATATGCACAAAATTAACTTAAAGATGTATTATTAGGATGCTGGGAGCAGCTGCTTTTCCTAACAGTTATAGTCTCTTCCAGTTTCTGAAACTGAATAGGTACTTGGTACCTCTGCTGAAAGGCAAACTGGAATTTGTAAAATGGTTTTGCCTCTCCATAATGACTGTATTAGTTCTTCCCTAGTGCTACCTATGATAAATTTGCATTGAGGAAAAGAAGATACCAAGATCTTTCAAGGATGTTAGAAAACAAAATTATACCCAAGGACCCAAAGTGCTACCATTGGACAATGAAGATATTTTATCAGTGCTTGCTGAATAACCCACAACTCTAAGTCTTAAAACACAATTAATTGACTGCTTTGGCTTAGAGTTCTCGTTGAGATTTAATTTAAGACATAAAACTGAGAAGGACCAGAAGTTCAGGTACTAGCCTTGCATGCAGCAGCCTAGTTCAATTCCTGGCACTGCATAGTAGTCCTATCTGGCTATACTCAAAGTTTACTCCTAAGTTGTTACACAAGGATCACTAATTAAATTTAATATTTAATATTCTGGAGGTGTTTGGGGATCACATGCTGTGCCAGGGATAAAACTAAAATTGGCTGTATGCAAGGCAAATGTCTTAATTCCTTTATTATCTCTTCAACCCAGGGCAATTAATTTGACTAAAGGAACTGATTATGTGAACTGTAGCAAGGTAACCTTCTTCAATAAATGGTATTGAAAAACTGGACAGTTTCATGCAAAAGAAAAAAAAAACTAGACCACGCACCACAAACAAAAAGGTAATTCAAAAAAATAATTCAAGAGATAATTCAAAATGCATGAAATATTCATTTGTAATATCCAAAATTTTGAAACACAAAGCAGGAAAAACACTCCTCTACATTGGCCTTAGTAATATATTTGGAAAATCAACTGCAACGGGAAGTGAAACAAAAGCAATGATAAACAAATGTGACTACTTCTAACTAAAAATCTTCTACACAACAATAAATGATCATCAAAACATTAAGACTTCCTACTGAACTGGAGAAAATATGGTTTACAAGGAATGAATATTCAAATATATAATTCCTATAGCATTCAATTAAAATAAAGCAGATGACCCAATGAAATAATGGGCAGAGAAATTGAAGAATAACTTGTTCAAATAATTTACACAGATTGCCAACAAGTACATTGAAGCATGCTAAACTTCTCTTACTAATAAGGAAATGTTAAATTTTTATAAGAAGGAATTGAGGAGCCAGAGTGATAGCACAGCAGTAGTAAGGCATTTGCCTTGCATGCGGCTGACTCAGGGTGGACATGGGTTCTATCTCTGCATCCCATATGGTTCCCTGAGTCAGGAGAGATTTCTGAGTGCAGAGACAGGAGTAACCCTTGAGCACCACCATGTGTGACCCCAACCCCCCCCCCCAAAAAGAAGAAAATGAAAATCAAAAGAATATTACCTCACACCTGTGAGAAAGGCTATTATAAAAACAAAAACAAAAAACAAGTGATGGATAGGATGTAGAGAAAAGAGAATACTTATATGCTGTTGATGGTAAATTATTCAACTATTTCCGGTTAGGTCACACCTGCATTTACTACATTCCCCCAACTTCCTCTTTCCTTTTCACCTAGTCATTTGACTTGTAAAAGTCCACCTGGATAGGTACTTTTTTCTCTTATTCAACTTTCCCCCTCCTGATGAATTTGTACTGGTTTAATAAAGAAAGGTCAGTTTGGCTTGGCTCAAAGCAATCACTAGGTGAGAAGCAAACTGACTCCATGATTCTCTCCTGACTGGCTTGGTGTATTGATTCTTCATGGCTACCCTTCAGACCCATTCACATGGGAATGGAAATATGGAGTGTGGAGTGATATCACAATGTGGGGAATGATTTTACAATCACCAATGATGGTTATGTTTTCTTCACTGTTACCAGTTTATTTTATTTTTTAAATATTTATGCACCATGGTTACAAACATGTTTGTAGTTGGGTTTTAGTTATAAAAAAAAGAACACCGCCATTCACCAGTACAACAATTTAAAATACAAACCAAATATATTATATTTTATGCAATGATTATATTCATCTCTAAGTGATTTCTAGGTTTTTTTCCTGGATTTTGGACCATACCCAGAAGTGCTCAGGGGTTACTCCTAGTTCTGTACTCAGAAATCATTTCTGGTGAGCTCAAAGGACCAAATGGAGATCAAACTCAGATTGGCTATGTGCAAGACAAGTGCCCTACCAGCTGTACTATCATTCCAGCCCCTCATTCTTGTTTACAAATATTCAAACTTTATCTAACCACATAGATATATTATGTGCTCAATATATTATTCAAGTTTCACATTGCTGCATAAAAATAAAGAATATGATTTGAAATAGGTACTTTCATTTCCATACTTTTCATTCTATAAACTACTCTCAATACAGAGTAATGCTGTTGAAATCTTAAGAACAGATTTATTCTCTAGTAAAAACATATCTGTCTCTTGTCATCTACTCAGATTAAAAGGCCCTTGGAAGTTTTATGAAACTTTCAAGAACTTAGTTTCTCTATGTCTTTGATTTCATTTCCAAGGGTTTGCCTCCTAACTTTTCATTCTTCAACGACACAGTTCTCTTTGATGAAAGCCGTCAACCAGGGAATGTTCTGGCTTTCAGATTTCTGTGCTTTTAGTTTTTCTGTAAAAAATTCTGTTCCCTTAGATATAAAATGGCTGCTTTCCATTGAGTTTTGCTAAGATGTCACCTTTTTGAGGAGGTCTTTATGATTGCTCTATTCTAAATGTTACGCCTCCTCCATTTCATCCTGTTATTTTTGCTGTAGAACTTTTTATAATTGTACATTGTATATATTATTTATATATTTTATTGTCTTATGCCTTCACTAAACTGTAACCCTTCACAGACTCGTTCTAATTTCTCCAACTCTATAGCTCAGCTGCTCCTGATATACATAAATTTATAAGCAATATATATATATATATATATATAACAAGCATTTCTTCAAGAAATACTTATTTTCTGTATACTACTCTCATGGCTGCTGTGCAATATTGTATATCCAATGGAATAATTGAATATAGATGATCAAGACATCCTATGTTTTCTTTCATATTTGCTATTGAGTGAATTATGATCTGTGACTGATAATTTACTATTTAGAAATAAAATTATGTGTCAATTTATTTTAGATAGAAGTTATTTTTTCGCTGTTTAAACAAAATTGTAAAAATTTAAGCTGTTAAGAATTTTGTATAGCTATCTTGTGCTGGTATGAAGTGGTTTTCCCTCAACACTCCTTGACTACTTTATCTCAGATGGCAAATTAAACAAAAGAGCAGATGTAGTGTTTCATTAATGCTTCATTATTTAGAAAAATTTATTATATTTAAATCATAGTCATTAATAAGACACAGAGGTTAGTTTGATGAACAGATAAGTCAAATATACTCTGAGCTTGTTATTTTGCCACTATTATTTTTGTGCCCTTAGAAGCAGACAATATTTTGTATACTCTGTGTTCTAATATAGGATAAGAGTGATAATTTCTTGCCTGATATATACCAGTTTAGATATTTTTTCCAGATTTCATCATTGCTAAAACATTAAGCATATTAATATAAACATTAACATGGCACTAAATCATTGATATTGGAAATTTTAATTTGCTCATGCTTAAAATTATTGATATGCAGAAATACTATCTGACCTAACCACTGAAATTATTTTCTATATTTCTGTGTTTATTTAGAAGTTTATTCCTTCAAATGTCTATATAAATTAATACTTATATTAACTGACTTTTATAGCTTTTAAAACAACAAATGTAAATGCATTATTTCATTTATTTACTAACATGTCCATGAGACTTTAAATATTGCTTTTCTTCTTAAATATTTTTGTTTCTATTGATTAGATATTTGTGTGTAAACTAAAACCAATGTACTAATTTGTGAAATAGTATATCCTACAAAACAGACATTTTATGAACTATAATGTTTTCTAAATTTCTATTATGTTTTTGTATGTTTGTTAACTGGAATTAATGTGCTTTATCTATATTACTAGACTATATTCTATTACCACAGCTATGCATTTATTTACATGTATACATTTTTATATTCTTAAAACTATGCCTGATCTTAAACCATATTCCTGCGAGTTCTTATTTATTTTGCTTTTAGGGCCATACCCACGGCATGGGATTACAGCAGGCTCTAATCTCAAGGATCATTCCTGCAGCACTTGGGGACCACATAGGGTACTGGGCATCAAAACTGGGTTAGCATACCCACTGTACTATCACACTGGCCCATCCTGCATGTGAATAATGAATTATATTGTAGTCAGTGTGTATGATAATACCAGTTACTGAGTTTTTAAAAATATTATAAGCCGTGACAATAGTATTTTGTTTCTAAAGGATACATAATTATATATTCAATACTACATCACCAATTCTTACATTCATACTCTAAATTTTACATAAAGGTAAACATATAGGTGCAAGTTCAATAGCACTGCGGGTAGGATGTTTGCCTGGTACACTGCTGACCTGGTTTTGGTCCCTGCATCCCAAATAATCCCCAAGTCTACCAGGAGTAATTTCTGAGTGCAGAGTGAGGAGTAACCCATGAGTGCCACTGGTGTGGACCCAAAAGACAGAGTGCATAATTATTAAATATTTATTGTATTGATTTTTTAATTAAACACTATGATTACAAGGCTGTTCACATCATTTTTTCACAGATGAAGTTATTCATGATCGAGTTACTGTCATATAATGCATAACAATCTTCATTTGTGCTAATTTCCCACCACCAATTTCAACCATTTCCCTCTCATCTTTCCTCATGTCCTCTTCCTTCCCACCCACTCAAACCTGCCTGCCTCTGGGCCAGAAATTCTACTTCACTCTCTCTTTCTTTTCTTTTATATTTTGACAGTGGGGTTTGCACTACTGTTAATGTAGAGGTGCCATGCATGTCCCTTTCATAATAGACCCTTCTCTACTCTAACTGCACTCTCTGCTCATTGTGGCAAGTTTCCTACCGTAGACTTGTCCTCCTAATCTTCATCTCCATTGTCTCTTCATACCCTAATGTATTGAACTACTCAAACTGAATACTTGAATTTATGAAACAAAATACATATAATTTATAAGTCAAGTAAAGATGTCAACCTTTAGCAGCCAAAATTACAAAATGTATTTGAAAATAGTTTCTTCATTAAGCATTATTACCATCTTCCCTTGAATTTAAGGCCTTGAAAGAGATGAGTTTTGCCAAACACTTTTTGAAATGTTATTTTTCACATACTGTGCTGAGTGAAGTAAGATAACAGAGGTTAAGGCACCTACTTTATATGCAACTGAATCCCAGTTTGATCAACAATACAGCTTATAGTTTCCTGAGCACTTCCAGGAGAAATCTTTGAGTAGACACACATCTGGCCTACTACCCACCAAATTCACTAATTGAGAAACACCTGAAATTTATTACATAAGCGAAACACAATTTGATTTATTTGCATTATAATCTTGGATAATTTTGAGTAAGAAGAAAATATGACGTTATGCATTCATTAGTGCTGAGAGGTTTAGTGCAGCAGTATCTTTAAAATCAACATAAGTTGATAAAAAATATATCATTTTTAAATATTCTGGTCATTTATGCCCATGGACATATATTCAGTAGGCCAATTGTACTTAAAATTTGATTTTGGAAATAAAGAGCAATAGAAAATTTAACTACATACAGTCTAAGAGCCATTGAAAAAAGACATAGTTGATTGCTTTTTGTTAAAAAATCATGATGAATAACTGATGTTATTACATATCATTACTCAGTCATTTCTCCTCCAACAGTTTCATGAGAAGCAAAAGAAATAGTGAGGGAAAACAATGTGTCATTTTTGATAGGTTATCATAAAACCTAAACCCTAATTCAGGATACACATGAGTTAATCTAATGTTATTTTTATATACCTTCATATATACATTCCTCAATCTCCCCTATCTTCTGTAAATTAAATTCATTTAGTTATAAGAAGCTCACTATCTCAGAACAGAGGTATTTCTTATTTTTCCAATATGTTAATGATGACAAATTAAATAATAGTTTTAATTCCACCCCTGAAACTTTAAACAATAATTTCTATAAATGATTTGTGCTCTCTACTAGATAGGAAAATTCTGTTCTCAGTCTGTGTATATGACTAAAATTTTCCTATTCTGCTTTTTGACAATGTATTTCTTTTTTTCCCCTGCCCCAACAACATATTTCTTATTTGAACACTATCCTACACTTACCAAATGGAACTTCTTATAGTAAGAAATAAGAATGGGCATGCTTGGTTTGTTAACATAGTTCATAGAATAGAGACCTTGATCAAATAGCAGAAAATTGCACCAATACAGGCACTGAGAAAAAAATACTAGGTGTAAAGTCCTTGTCTTGCATGTGGCTGATCCTGATATAATTCCTCAGAACTGCATTTTTTTTTAATAATTATGTTGTGGGTTTTCTTTTTTTTTCTTTATTTTTTGGTTTTTAGGTCACAGCTGGTAGTACTCAGGGATTACTCTTGACTTGATGCTCAGGAATCATCCCTGGCTGGCTCAGGGGACCAAATGTGCTGGATTCAAACCACTGTCCTTCTGCATGCAAGGCAAATGCCCTGCCTCCATGCTATCTCTCTGGCTCCCAGACTGCATTTAATCCCTTGAACACCACTAGAAGAGATCCCTGAGCAGAGATCAAGGAGTAAGCCCTGTTGCGTGTGATCCCTTCTCCAAATAAAGTTGTGCTAACAATATTTCATGCTATATTGTTAGATCCATAACCAATGATATCAGCCCTTAATTATGGTAGTGTTCTTTTAACTTTAGTAAACCTTATCCTTCCTGTCTTAGAATAATAACACATGAGGCTGGAGAGATAATACATTAAGAAAAGCACTTTCAGCTGACCTGGGTTTGATACCTGCCATCCCATATCATCTCCTGAGTCTTCCAGGAATGATTATTGAGGGCAGAGCCAGAAGTAACTACTGAGCACCTCAGGGTGTGGCCCCAAACCCCCCAAAGTAAATAATAACTTAATCACTACTTTAGCATTTGCTTCATTGTATAAGCTAATATCATTGAAAATTGCTCCATGATTTTAAAATTCAACCAAATAATACATGAAATACATGGTTTTGAAGTTCCCAGTTTCACCTTCTACTCTTTCTAGACTTCTTCAATTTCATCAAGTAGTCATAAAGAGAAAGAGAAAAAAATTTCAATACTTTCTCTGATTTCTAAATATAGATCATACATTTATTTTGAATGACTGTACTAAATCCTCACTAAATGTCCCTATTTTAAAAGTTTTTCAAGAATATATGCATTCTTTGCTTCATATGTGCTGAGATGGGCTTCTGAGTACACATAACATTATACAGAAAATTCTTAGTTTAGCTCATGTTCCTTAACACTTAGCTATGACTATTGTAGTTGTATTTTTCAAGGAAAATTGATAGACAGCATAATATCAATTTAATATGTTCTACTTTCCCGGAAAGAAAATAAAAATTAAATTATTTAATGATAACTGCACATATACTACTCAAAAATATATTCCTTGTATATATTTTCTTTAATAATATACTCTAAATAATTTTTATTTAATTTCAATTTTTAACAATTTATTTACATTAAAATTATCCTGTGCTCTTCTCAATCTACCCATTCTTAATAAATCATTTTAATGGGTTTAATAAATTTTTGCTCCTTTAAAATAAAATTGTACATATTTTATTTCACTATACAAAATTGAAATTGTGTGGCTTATCTAACTATTTTTCCTTATTTTCTTTTTTATTTTCCCCGGATCACAGTAATTGCTATTTATATTATTTCCTGGACCTCAATATAAGATTGTAGTTACCTATTTCATAAATATCATGCATAACATGTGAACTGTTTTGTCCAATAAAATGCCATTCCTTTTTATTTTTTTTTACCACTTTTCACTTTCCTCCTGTGATGTGTCTGTGATAACATACACTTGCTTGTGATGTATGCCAAGGCATATACATCATGGTGAGCATTCAGACACTCACTATAGAGCCTTGCTTATTTAACTGATGTTTCAGCACATATGTTGACAACAGAGCTGCCAGAATAATAACAAAGTTACTGGGCTTGGGTTTGGTGCCTACAGCAGCAATGGAGATTGAACTTGCTACCTCAAACAGGTGAGGCAGGTACTTTTAACTACTGATTCATCACCTGGACCCCAGACATGTTTCATCCTTTTGGTTTTCCTTTTTTTAAAATTTTGGGTTGAGAGGGGGAGAGAGAGAGTGAGAGAGAGAGAGAGGAGAGAGGAGAGAGGAGAGAAGAGAGGGGGAGACAGCAAAGAGAGAGAGAGGAGAGAGAGAGGAGAGAGAGAGGAGAGATAGAGGAGAGACAGACAGAGAGAGAGAGAGAGAGAGAGAGAGAGAGAGAAATTCTGCTAGAGAGGTGGAGGTTGGGACATTGGTGGAAGGAAATGAACACCAGTGAAGGGATGGGTGTTAGAACATTGTATAGCTGAAACTCAATTAAGGACAATGTTATAATTGTTGTTGTTGTAGTAATTCAATTGAAAGTTCTTCATTTAAAAAATAAGTATAAACTTTTTACACAATGTTTCTGCCCAACTACCATATTTGGAATTACAGAGTACACAACTAAAGATCAAGGCATTCCACATACCATTGCATTACTATCAAGGAATGCACTTCCCAATGAATGACATACAGTAAAGAATCCAGATGACCATAAAAATCAGTGTCCATTCTATGTTCTCCATAATCCTGAAGCAGCTATTTTGCCAGAATGATGGAATGGCACTTTGAAAAAACTTAGCTACAAATCACAGAGGTGGTAAGTCTTTGTAGCTAATTTCCTCTAGATATCTGAATATACTTTAAATCATTATTCAATATAAGCCACTGATTGGCTAATAACCAGGACTTGTGTGCTCAGGAATTAAGTGATAGAAATAGGAATAACACCAAGATAATTCTACTCACTTGACTTTAGCGCAATTCAAAAGATGTTTCTTGCCTTCTGTGGTCTAGTGGTCTGAAATATAAAGGAAATAATACTTTTACAAGTGGGCAATAATGTTTCCATTGTCAGCTTAAAATTAGGATTTTGACACAGCCAATCTGGGTTCCTGATATTTATGAATCAAAGACAAAACTCATTTTTTACTGGCAGGATTGATTTACCTTTATTAACAAAGGAGAAATAGAGGCAGTAAAGACCATATATAGTGTATGCCCTGAGGGGGGAGACTTGCCTATCAAGAAGGACGCTTAATGAATGAAGATTCTTTTAGAAAAAGAACAACTACCAGTTCAGGGGATTGCTGAGGATAAAGGAAATATGGAATAGTAGCAGAAGAAAGTAGTTCTAAATATCATCACATGACAATTTCAGAAATGGGCAATAATTTTATTGTTAGAAATATTTTTATCTAACTAAAACCCAACTACAAATATGCTTGTAAACATGGTACTTAAAGACATTTATAAAAAAAGAAGAAAAGAAAAGATAAAATAAAACAATAAAATGTATATTATATGTTATATCAACTGACTTTAATTAAAGTTGATTATTATTCTTGGTTATACGGGAGAGATAATAAGAATACTCTTATTAGTTAGAATTCCTTAAAAGCAACAAAAAGCCAAGTTTTTCCTAAGGAAGAAATTCTCTCTCTAAGCTATATGCATTGAAATTATTTTTCTCTACATGTATAAAAACTGAGATGCATTATAATAAATCTTTGTATAAAACTTGCAATAAATAGAGGTTAGAGCGACGGTGCAGTGGTAGGGCATTTGCCTTGCACGTGGCTGACCCAGGACGGACCTAGGTTCTATCCCCAGTGTCCCATAGCCTGCCCCCCCAGGACAGGAGCTACTTCTGAGTGTATAGCCAGGAGTAACCCCTGAGCATCACCGGATATGACCCAAAACCCAAAAATAAATAAATAAATAAATAAATACAGTACTATTCTATTTACATAGAGAACCTTGATGAATAGTCCAGTACAACATTTTATTTTATTTTATTTTTGTTAAATTATTAATCTAGTGTGCTGAGTAGTTTTATTTTCCCCCTGACATCCAACTACTAAGCTACTGTGTTGCTAATGAAAACTTTAACAAGGTTTGAATTTAGTGAAGGATTGTATTTCCACTTAAACAAATCATTTTCTCTTTTATATCTTTCTTGCTTTAAAAGGTCAAAGAAATGATAAATTTTTAAATAGAAGATACTTATAACATAATGGAAGTCTTTAACTTTTACTAACTTAATTTATTTTGGAACAAGCTTAATATAGACAAGGATAAAACACAAAATTTTTAGATTCATTTAACAAAAACAGTATAAATATTTTTTGTTTTGGCGGCATATCTCGTGGTGCTCAGGAGTTACTTCTGGCTCTGCACTCAGGGGTTACTCTTTTCTGGCTGTTAAGGATTCTTTCTTGAATTATTTTCTAAAAGATAGTATTATTGTTATCCCATTGTTGTATATAATTGATATAGTACAGGTTCAATTATAATCAATTACTTCTTTATAACATTTTTAAAATATTAATTCAAAAGCCATACAACAATGAAGATAATTTTAAGTTTGAAAAATAAGAAAATTAAATTATAATTCAGCAACCAACCACTTATTCCATTTTCACATATTAGAGGTTGTTTCTGTTTTGTTTTTGAAGCACAACCAAGCAATTATTAGGGATTACTCCTGGCTCTGCAATGGGGAATAATTTCTGGTGGGGTTTCAGGTATGAGATTTGAGGGCTGAACTAGGTTAGCCATGTTCATTTTTATATTAAAAGTTATACAGCAACAGCAGATTATATTGAGGTTTAAATTGTGGGTCGCTCTCAAGAAAGGGGAGAGCTTCCCCTTACAAAATTGTTTTGCTGGATCTTTTGACCAAAGTGCATTATGCTTGTTGAATTAACTGGTTTTCATCCTATTCAGGATATGCTTGTTTCTAATTGAATGGAAGCACCTTTGGATAGAAGCATCCTTTGGACTTGTCTCTTACGCTACCTGTTCTCCACGCCAGTGTGTGTGTATGCTTCCCAATAAAGACCCTGGGTCTTGGGTAAAATGTCTGATAATATCAGTTTTCCACTACTGAACTTTCTGCTTGCTAGTCTCAGTGCTAGGAGCAGAAGGCTTATGGTAGACGTTCCTGAACCTGTTTTATTTTCTTTAACATGTGCATATTATATCCTGTGTGAGCATTTGCTTCCAGACCCATGCCTCCCCAATTCCTTGGGACTGGGGCTCAAGGCTTCCAATATAATGCTGATGTAACTTAGTTGGTTAAACTATATATGCATTACTGGTTGTTTCTACTTTTCTTTGCAATTTAGATTATGCTTCATCATACATAAGAATATCTTATAGCTTTTAGCAGAAATCTAACTATAAAATCTTAAACAACAACAAAACAATCCAGAGATGATTTTGAGTTCCCAGGGATAATCTTCCTCTCTCAGGAGACATTATTGGTCTAGGCTTCTTGTACATCCCTGCCTTTTATTCTTCTCTATATGGCATCCTTACTTTACATCATAAGTACTGCAAGAATTCCAGTCTCCATGTCTTATATCAGAGAAAGGCCCATCAATCATGCTTAAAAATGTTCCAGATTTATAGTATGTGTCCTTGAACTGTATATGTCCATACAAGTAAATAACAAAGCAAATTTAGCTCTAGGAGCACATACATATGTAAACTTAAATATTGGGTAAAATTTTCTGGGACAGGAAGTGATGTTGAACCTTTGGTGGGGCTATAGAAACTTCAGTATAAATGGGGTCATTTATATTTTTTCCTTTAAAGAAGGTGGATTTCTGCAAGAGGCGAAGGGATTGTTCTTTTTCTAAAAAGGATAATAGGTAAAAATAGTTTGGGAACCTACAACATGCATAATTTTTAGTGAAATATAAGTATTGTTTCTGTAGCACATACCCATAAAAATGAAACTGAAGCAGAAGTCCTAGGTATGGTGGAATAGATAAGTGATCAAGTAGTCTTTGGTAATTGATGACTCTAGGATAAGCCTTAGAACACTGTTGCACTGTCCACTGCACCAGACTGTAGATGATATCAACATATAAAGCAACCAGAAATGGTGCTGAAAAGCTTGGGCCTTTTCTGTAAGATAAAGAAAGAAATACCTATTTTCAAGAGCAAATAATGCAATAAAAAACAATCAAAATTATTCATCTTAGTGTCTATAATGGTAATCTGGATGTTCTCAGTACAGCTTATTGTAAGAACAATGGCAAGAAGAAAATAAGTACAAAATATACTTAAGATGAACTTGATGAAAACAATCTTAATATTATGACTACAAAGAAAACCCAAGTTGTTTATATGAAAATAATTTGCAATAGCTTAACTTTGAATTAGAAAGCTGTCATCTATGAGCAAAAATAACAGCATTTTATTTTAAAGTCTCTTTAGGGATATGTTTCTTTAAAGATAAGATATGTTGCTAATTGAAATACTAAGTATTAAAAATTAATGACCCTACTAGCTTATATCATCAAATTAGGTTTTTGGATTTTTCAAGTACCTAGCCTACTATTTTATTCTTCATTTTTATTTAAGAAAAACCATATGTGAAAGTCTCAAAAGGCCAGGCATGTAGGTTTTACCAGATTTAGGTTTCAAAGAATTATCAAGGTTATTATTCCTACTTTCTTTACTAAAAATAGCATCATGGAAAATGATTTTTAATCTCTAATTGATTTTTCTGTTGTCTGAACAAGAATGTTTTATGCAGTGAATGAATTCCTCTAAAATCCAGAGGAAAAGTATTACTGCACTGACATTTTCACTTTATTCAATGATTTGTGAGTGAATTGAGGAAACATTACAGAATAATTTTTTTTAAATTTATTTAAACACCTTAATTACATACATGATTGTGTTTGGGTTTCAGTCATGTAAAGAACACCACCCATCACCAGTGCAACATTCCCATCACCAATGTCCCAAGTCTCCCTCCTCCCCACCCGACCCCCGCCTGTACTCTAGACAGGCTCTCCATTTTCCTCATACATTCTCGTTATTAGGACAGTTCAAAATGTAGTTATTAGAATAATTTTTCTAATAATTGCAAAAATGTCTGATTTTATATATTATCCACACCTTGCAACAGTTATTGACTACTCGGTAATTGGCATAGAAAGCTGTTTTATTATTATTTTAGTCTTTGAGTTTAAAGCTAGAAAATTGGGGCTGTAGAGATAGCACAGTGGTAGGCTGATTGCCTTGCACATGGCCAACCTAGACAGACCCGTGTTCTATTCCCAGCATCATTCCATATGGTCCCCTGAGACTGCCAGGAATAATTTCTGACTGCAGAGCCAGGAATAATCCCCGAAAACTACCATTTGTGGCTCAAAAAAAACAAATAATAATAATAATAATAATAATAATAATAATAATAATAATAATAAATTAAATAAAGCTAAAATATTCTTGGCTTCTTGCAATTAGTTTTTAGAAAGTAACCATTTTTCCTTCCTTTTTTTAAATTATAAGAACTTCCAAACTTATTTAAATATTTACTTTAACTTAAACTTTTTTGAAATTTGGGTTCCTAACAGTAAAATTACCTCTCTTTGAGTGGTAAATTCTGGAAGGGATACCAAGCAGTGTTTTGGAGGGTTTTAGGGGCCTTTAAGTGGCCACTCAGATCTGTTTCTGCAGTTGAAGGTCCTCCAGGGACACTATTACAATACATCTGATGATCCTGGTCATGGAGTGCTGCTACATCCCCCATGTTAACAAATACTGAGGCCTAGGATGGCACCAAGTTTATAAAGGCCCTAATTGCCAGAGGGAGGTTTTCTTTTTTTTAAAAGCTGTCTGCTATTGGGCCCGGAGAGATAGCACAGCGGCGTTTGCCTTGCAAGCAGCCGATCCAGGACCAAAGTTGGTTGGTTAGAATCCCGGTGTCCCATATGGTCCCCCGTGCCTGCCAGGAGCTATTTCTGAGCAGACAGCCAGGAGTAACCCCTGAGCAATGCCGGGTGTGGCCCAAAAACCAAGAAAAAAAAAAGGCTGTCTGCTATTACAGGAACTTTTTTTGTACTCACAGAGAGGAGGTTTGAAAAAAGTAGCAACTGTAAAAAAAGATGCTAGAAAAAGTAACCTGTAATCACAGGCATTAGGGGCCTGTAAAAAACCTTGGTTGCCTGTCCATGGACATTCGGGAAACAAAAGGATGTAGCATAAATATTAGTTGAGACATACCTTCAGCTGACATTCTAAGATTACTTCGGTTTAATATTTACGTGGATTCAAATATTCTTTATCTAATAATTATTACTCACTTTTCTTAGGGCCTCTTTTAAAAATTACTCAGATATCTAAGCACACCTTATGAGAAACCTTTGCGTAGAGTCTAGTATTTTTTTGTTGTTTTGGGCCACACTCGTTTGATGCTCAGGGGTTACTCCTGGCTAAGCGCTCAGAAATTGCCCCTAGCTTAGGGGGACCATATGGGACGTTGGGGGATCAAACCGCGGTCCTTCCTTGGCTAGTGCTTGCAAGGCAGACACCTTACCTCTAGCGCCACCTCACCGGCCCCGAGTCTAGTATTTTTATTTAGTCTTACAGAATAATTATCCTCAAATATAACTTTGCTCAGCCTACATGTAGCCATAGTAAGAGTTAACATTTCAGGCCCCAGTTCAGTATGCGTAAAACCAAAATAATTCTCAACTGATCTTGCTATTGAGAAACTACTGATAGCAAGAAGCAGCCTCAAAAGTGAAACTATCCTGCATTGGAAATATGCTTTGAATAATTTGCCCCTATGTCTTTTTTTGTAAATTAGCCTTATGATCTGTCAAGAAATTGAGTATAAGTATTCCACTTTACATAATAAGGTGAAATAAAAGGAACAGAGCTTGAACCCAACTTGACTTCTTGGCCTCTGCTACCCATTAGCCAACCCTGGTATACTCAAGAGACCCCCAAAGATTTCTTTCAAGAGACCCCAGAAAATTTCTTTCTGGTCTGTGACAGAGTGCAAGGAATGAAACTGGAATTGGGTGCATGTATACATCCTTAACCACTGTGATATCTTCCTGGATAATAAAATGAAGACTTTTTTTTTTATTTCAGACTATACCTGGAGATGCTCAGGGCTTACTCCCTGCTCTGCACTCAGGTATCAATCCTGGTGGTATACAGAGGACCATTTGTAGTACTTAGGATTGAACCTGGTTCCAAACCTGGGTCTGTTGCATGCAAGGACCCTCCCTGATGCATTACTATTCCAGGCCATTGAATTAAAAAGTTTTAGACTGCAACTGCTAAATTGTGCTTTCGATTATGCATACGTAATATAAATAAGGTTATCATAAATCATGTGGAAATATTCTGTACAAATTAAAACATTTACCAATACCTAGTTTCAAAAAAGCAAGAACTATTCAATAAGATGTGAATAAACTATCACCCAAAAGGACAGTATAGAAGTATATCATTATAGTTATATTGCTGAAATATGCAGCCTTATAAATCACAAATGGAATTCTACTTAAAAGCAATATATTTTTATATCATGCTACTTTGTGGCAGGTGTTCCTGGACCAACTTAAGCAGATCTGGAGGAAGTTACAGTGAGCAAAACTAATGTGATTTTCCAAGCATGATTGTTGCTTCAGAGGTTCAGACAACCAAGTAGGTAGCCTTTGTGGCTGCACTTATAAACAGTATTTAAAACTCCTTTCCCTCGATTCCAGAGAACTGTGAGTCCCTGGGACAGGCCAGGGGAGTTCTTGGGGGAGTTTCTTAATTACTGTTTCAGTTTCATAAGATGTGATTGACCTGTTTAAGCTTTCTACGTCCTCCTTATTAAGTCTTGGAAGATGGTATTTTTCCAAAAACCTATAGATTTCTTCTGGGTTCTTAACTAAGTACTAGTGTTTATAATAAGGCCTCATGATATCTTCTATTTCATGAGGTTCTGTTGTAATCTCTCCTTTCATTTGTGATCTGATTTATTTGGGTGTTTTCCTTTTTATTTATGTTTTGGTGAGTCTGGCCAGCTGTTCAAAGTTCATGTAATATAAATCAAAATATTATGTAGTAAATAAAAGCATGTACTACATAGGTATAACAAACTGCATATATTAAAAATAACAATCTTACTCATGGGAAGAGGTTGGGAATTTAGCTATCTACATCAGAGTAGTAGATCTATCAGGAAAATCTATAGCAAAAATGTTCTAGAGTCAGAAAGAGCATAAAGTTAACTTAACATAAAATAAAAGAAGGTTTTACAGAGCCGGAGAGATAGCACAGCAGTAGGGCATTTGCTTTGCAAGTAGTCAATCCAGGATGGACGGTGATTCGAAACCCAGCATATCATATGGTCCCAAGCCTGCCAAGAGTGATTTCTGAGTGCAGAGCCAGGAGTAGCCCCTGAAAGCTACTGGGTGTGACTCAAAAACAAAACAAACAAACAAACAAAAAAACAAAAAAGAAGCAGGTTTTACATATAGAAAATGAAAATGAAACATTACAAGGAGCATTGGTCTAGGAATTTTGAATACTATTCATATGAATAGATATTGAACTTATAAAGGGAATAGCTTGATTAGAACTGTGATTTAAGAAGATTAATCTAACAAAGTTTAAAGGATGATATTTTTTTGAAATAGAAAGGTTTTTTTTGGAAATAAAATGGAAAGGTAAAGAAACTCCCCAGCTGGGGAGGAACTTAGTATTGAAATAAGTTTTAAAGGGTGAGATTTTTAAAATTTATGTATAATGGAGTAATAAGTAGCTTTTACCTCATATATCTTAGTACTAAGTATGTAACATACCTAAGTATGTTAGAGGTCTTAGAGTCTAATTAGTTAGGATTTGGGCTACATATTTTCAAAGGGAGAAAAGAGTTGGGCCGGTCTGGTGTAGTCTTAAGTGTCAGCAGGATTTGTATGGCAGCAACATTATGACTAGGGTGTGTATGTACATCCAAAGGTGGCCGAGGCACAGTGATGGTATCATCAGAGTGCTCCTTCTTGTGCATGTCTTGAGAAGGTCAAAGTTCTCCTGTCTATTCCCTGGTTCCTGCACTCACTCTCTCCCCAGAGCTGTAGGCACTGAGATGGCTTCCCCTTGCTCTTCCTCCCTGCCTTCCCAGGCAAGTATGGTCCTCTCTGTTGCTTGGTTCCAACATTCACCCTCTCCCCAGAGCTGTAAGGACCGAGGCATTAAGATGGGGTCCCACACGTGATTCCTCGAAAATAATACAATTAATTTGATGCTCTTTCTATTCTTTGTTGAATTGGAGATTCTATGATGAAATTTTAATAATTTTGACCAATTTCACTGCTACCTTTCTAATTTTTTAAAATTTGTTTCTACATGATTTTGTTCATTCCCATATATTCACACACATATATGCATTCGTTTTAAGTATATGATAATAATTTTCTATGTTAATTAATGTCAATTATATAAGAACTAATAAAATATAACCCACTGAAACATATATTAACATTATTACTTTTAACTATTATTAAATATGCAAAAGCTCATTATTTAGAGTGGTCAGTGATTTTCAATCATATATATATATTGTTCAGCAGATTTTATTGAACAGAGTAGTCATTAGTTAACATACAATTTTATCAAATGAAAATCAATTATAAATTTAAAACTTCTAACATTCACAGTGTAATGACATAGAGTTTATTGAATCCACTGGTCTTATTAAATTTATATAAGGGCTTTTGCTATCTTAACAAAATAATGGAAAAGTTCTATTAATTAATTTCAAATACTTAAAACTTCAAGAGAGAGAAATGGTATAATTCTCTTTAAATACTGCAAAATCACACGTAGTATCTACTTATAAGGACCCAAAGTAGCAGAGGAATACTTAAAGGAGAGCATCATGATTTTTGTAACCAGCTTCTACATTGTTTACTGAGCAAATCCTTAGAGCACTGGAAATTATGTGGAACTTTAAGAAAATTTGCATGCAATTTCTCTTTTTTAACAAATATATTTATTCTTTTGAGAATAATTTCTGTTAATGGAATATATTAAAAATGAAACACAATATAGCAAGAAAATACATGTAATTTGCAAGACATATAAGAAAGAACAGTGGAGGAAAATATTTTTGAAATAAAGACTGATGACGAATAATTAGATGGATTATTCAGAACACTAATAGTTGTACATGAAAATGTAACTTTGTAGTGAATAATTTCTGTCTGAAATTCATATATCTAGTAGAATTAGAATGAGGATTATTCTTCTCAAGAAACAGAATTTTATTCTCAGCATCCATAACATTTTCACAATTGTCCACTTATTATAATTTACTGATGGTTAATTTACATGTCAAATATATGCTTTTTTGGAAGAAGTTCTAAAGACTACTATGCTCAATCTAGTTCAACAAGTATCCATATTCACTTACATATTCAATGCACTATAAAGAAAACAGAAGAGAAATGAAAACTGCCCTAGCCCTCAAGCAAGTTTCAAACTACTAAGGATGAATCATGGCACCATTAAATAAGAAATTAACTCCCTGAACAACTGGCACAAAGATTGGATATGATGAACCTTTAGACTAGAGAGAAATACTTCCATAATCAGGAACTTTTGTAAAGAGGGCTGCATTTCTGATGACCACTGACTATACGTTGCTCATCTTCTAAATGAAAACTAGGTAAAAATAATCAACCAGTGCACAAAATGTGCCTAAGTGATAAAAACACATGTCTAGTATGTACAAGACCTTGAATTTCATCCCAGAGCCAGCCAATGTAGGTCTGATAGACCCAGAGGACAGTCAATTCAAGCACCAATATGCAGCCAAGCATTTTTTTTTGGGGGTTTTTGGGCCACACCCAGCGGTGCTCAGGGGTTACTCCTGGCTGCTCAGAAATAGCTCCTGGCAGGCACGGGGGACCATATGGGACACCTGGATTCGAACCAACCACCTTTGGCCCTGGATCGGGTGCTTGCAAGGCAAATGCCACTGTGCTATCTCTCAGGGCAGGGCCGCAGCCAAGCATTTTTACAAATGGCCCTGCTCTAACTCCAGTACCATTGGAAATGGTTCTAATCTACATAACAATAGAACCAATTCTCCAAAGATATCATCTAGGTTAATACTATTGTGAGTTTAAAGTTCATGTAATATAAATCAAAATATTATGTAGTAAATAAAAGTATGTATTGATAGGTATAACAAACTGTATATATTAAAAATAACAATCTTACAGGAAGAGGTTGGGAATTTAGCTATCTACATCAGAGTAGTAGTTCTATCAAAAAAATCTATAGCGAAAATGTTCTAGAGTCAGAAAAAGCATAAAGTTAACTTGACATAAAGTAAAAGAAGGTTTTACAGGGCCAGAGATATAGCACAGTGGAAGGGCCTTTGCCTTGCAAGCAGCCAATCCAGGACAGATGGTGGTTTGAATCCAGGCATCCCTTATGGTCCCCAGATCCTGCCAGGACTGATTTCTGAGTGCAAAGCCAAGGGTAGCCCCTGAGAGCTGCTGGGTGTGACCCCAAAACAAAACAAAACCAACCAAAAAAGAAGGTTTTACATATAGAAAGTGGAAATGAATCATGACAATGAGCATTGGCCTAGGAATTTTGAATATTATTCATATGAATAGATGTTGAACTTTAAAAGGGAATAGCTTGATTAGAACTGTGATTTAAGGTTAATTCATCAAAATTTAAAGGGTAAGTTTTTTTTTGGAAATAGAAAGTTTCTTTTTTTTTTGGAGGGGAGAATAAAATGGAAAGGTAAAGAAACTCCCTAGCTGGGGAAGAGCTTAGTATTGAAATAAGTTCTAAAGGGTGAAATTTTAAAAATGTATGTATAATGGAGTAATAAGTAGCTTTTTTATTTTGATCATAGTGGCTTATATATCTTTCACATTAGTATTTTAGGTACATATTAACATTGAATCAGGGGAATACCCACCACCAAATTTGTCCTCCCCCCTTCCCTGTTCCCTTTCTGCAACCCATATCCCCCACCATCACCCCCTGGGCTGCTAGAGTAGGTGGTCCCTTCTTTGTCTAGCTTACTATCAGTGATCATACATCTGTTTGGTCCTGGTGTTCTCCCTTGTTTCTCCCTCTATTTGAGAGGTTTAGCTAGATAAATCGAGTTATGTGGTTTTGTTTGAGGGAAAGAAAAGCAATAGAATGGGGTAAAGAATAAGAAAAAAATCTGAAAAATTAAAATATGCTGAAAATGGGTGGAGTCCTTCTAGTGGCTATCAACCTCAGTTTGAGAGAGGACATGAAAAAGGTAATTGAAATACCATAACAATACAAAAATAAATGTCAAATTAAATATCCAGTTAGCCCTACAGCAATAAAGAGAAGCACCACACAATAGTCTTGGATCTGAAATCAAATCATGGCGGAGTGCAACAAGAAAGAGAATGATAAGATAAAATAATATAAAATAAAAGGGAGACATCAACTTCAATATCTACACCAAAATAAGGATGTCAAAAAATCACACACACACACACACACACACACACACACACACACACACACACACACACACACATATATATGTGGAGCACTAGAGAAAATAGAAGATAAAGAAACAAGTTCAAATAGATCTCCAAACTACCAAACCTTTATAACCTGCCTGAAGACTCTAGGGTAACAAGTGTTTTGGTGCTCCATGATCTGAAAATGATATTTACTTAGAATCAGTAAACTTTATGGAGCCTAATAGAAGAAAGAAATCACTTAGATAGAAATATGGAGTTAAAGAATATAGTGGCAACACTATGAGCAACACAATGGATGAAGCTGAAAATTAAATCAGTGGGCTCAAATATCAGCAAAAAGCTCTATCAAGAAAGAAAAGGCAATAGAGAAAAATAAGAGAATATAAGGAATATTAACCATCCTATGATGAATAAACGAAGAATCAGAAATTTGAGAAGATAGGGGCCGAAGAAATAGCACAGCAGCAGGGTGTTTGCCTTGCATGCAGAAGGACAGTGGTTCGAATCCCGGTATCCCATATGGTCCCCCGAGCCTTCCAGGGGTGATTTCTGAGTGTAGAGTCAGGAGTAGCCCCTGAGCGCTGCCGGGTGTGATCCCCCCCAAAAAAAAGTTAAAAAAAATTTTTTAGAAGATAAACGAAGAGAAGAAAGGGAAAAAGCAAATTAGTCAATCGTTCCCTTATAGCAAAAATGCCCTTATATTAAACACACAGCCATGAAAACATTATCATAAACTCTTTGTTAATATTTTAGTAAAAACAAACAACACCTCCAAACTTTAGTCCTGTTGATTCCTTTTAAGCATTATGTAAGTCTATGACCTGAAAAAAATGCTAGAAGATTATAAAATAATTTGGTAGCTCTTTCTGAACATTTTTATGTGTAAATGACAATACTAATTATATGGTTGGTACATAGTTTTCAGAGATAAATGACAATGACAGAGACATGTCTGACAGAGTAAACACCTAATGAAAAACTCTTATTATGATAATATTTTGCTTAAAATTTCAGTAAGTTAAAGAACACCAATTTTTTCCTCCTCTTAAAGATATCTCAAAACAGAACATAAATTAATATATTTGGATACCTAAGAGATTTTTGGGGGGCCGGGAAGGTGGCGCTAGAGGTAAGGTGTTCGCCTTACAAGCGCTAGCGTAGGACGGACTGCGGTTCGATCCCCCGGCGTCCCATATGGTCTCCCCAAGCCAGGGGCGATTTCTGAGCTCATAGCCAGGAGTAACCCCTGAGCATCAAACGGGTGTGGCCCAAAAAACAAAAACAAAAACAAAAAAAAACAAAAAAAAGAGATTTTTGGTGAATAGTAAAATAGCAAAGTGAGTAATTTATACCCCCACACCAAAAAAAGCATTATAAAATGACCTCAAATGTTGTAATAGCATCTACACTTGAGAAAAAGGGACGTTTCAGGCAAAAGTTAAATCAAGTATATGTCTATATATAAAAGGGTATATGCTTTATTTATGTAGTCAATTGTTCTGAAATGACTTTAATTTTCTCCTTCTAGTCCATGTTTCTTGTCCCCTAACTCCCTATGTTCTACTATCCATGGTATATATTATATTTTAAATCTAAAAATATTTTAGCATAAGTATCTACTTATCAGGACTATATATGATTCCCTTATTATACTTCTGAGCTTTGTAGATATACATCAAATAATAAAATGTTCACCCTCTGTCCATATCCCAACTTTTCTTAACCTAGCCTTTTTAAATGAGTATGGATAATCCACTTGCTAGTGCTGATCTTTCAACACAACTATACAAGGCACTATTCACTCATATTTATATATAAAAATAGTCATCTAGCGTCAGAGTAAAATTGGAAATTTGGGACTCCAAATTTTTTTTATCAATAACTACATTGCACAACTATTCCAAAGCCTGTTTCATTTTTCATCAGTATTGTATTTACATATTTAATATACTGTTATCAGTCGAATATTTTTTGAAAGGCCACACCTAACATTGCTCAGTGGTTACTTCTGGAGGGGCTCAGGGGACCACATGGGGTGATAGGAATCAACCTTAAGTTGGTCACATGTAAGGTCAGTGTCTTACCCACAGTATTATCTTTCTGGTGCCCTGAATGAACTTTTTCAACCGAATATAAGTATCTTGACAAATAGTAATAGGCTGTATGTTTTTACACTTAAAAACCTACAGTGCATGTGGCATGAAATGAAAATCTGAACATGCTTTGGATCGTTGGGTGAGAATTTTCTTAGTTTGGAATTATGGTAGAAGAATATAGTTTAGCTTCAGATGCATTTATTACTTTAACGTGCTACATACTGGGTGTTATTTAACAAATCTAGTCATTCAATGTCGATAAACTTAAGTTTCAACGTTTTTTAAATTTGTGAAATAATAATAATGATATTGATCATATGATAGAACAGCTAAAATAATGGCCTACTAACACAATGAAAATCCCACTTAGGAAAAAAATAGAAAATCCCACTTAAGCGAAGGTAATTATTTCTCTGAGTAAGTCTAATATAATAATTACAACAAATAAGCTTGTTAAAACTTAGATTCTTATACATGCCAATTAAAATAAAGCTAAAAATAAAGCAGCTAAAATATCAAACATTACCTCCTGCATTCACCATTAAAAAATTCAACTAAAGCTCACTATCTTAGTAGGCTCTAAATGAAATTTTCAGAAATAGTTTCCTTCACCTTTTTCAAGTTTAATATACTCAGGGACACTCCAGGGGCAGCAGACAAACTGCAAGTTTGCATTTACAAGAAAATACCTGTTTCTAACAATGTTCATTCAAAATAGAAATTGCTCTGCATGACACAAACCCTATTTAGGTTGAAGGCCTAGATCATTACGATTTTTTCATATTTATTAAGTTTTTCTGTGGTGAGAAACAAGAGCTTCACAGGATCATATGAAAGTGGTAAACTTTGAAAATAGAAACTGTAGGTCATTTGAGTACAAATTACTTCTTAGTGTAATTTAATGAAAACAACGATAGGAATTCACATCTCTATATCATAAATCAAGTAAAATTAGAAAAACACACGGGGCCAGAGCAATAGCATAGCTTTAGGGTGTTTGCTTGCATCTGGCCTATCCAGGATGGATTGTTCGATCCCCGGTATCCCATATGGTCCCCAGAGCCAGGAGTGATTTCTGAGCGCATAGCCAGGAGTACCCCTGAGTGTCACAGGGTGTGACTCAAAAGTCAAAAACCAAAAAAACAAAAAGAACCCCACATATTTGAAAAAATAATTTAATCTCTCTAAACCCCTATTTTTCATCTCTCAGTCATGAGGGTACTGCCTATAATTTACATTTTCATAATTGTGCTATGAAGAATTAAAAAGTATTAACATTTTATTTAATATCAAGTTTTGGAAAATATAATACATTTTGAGTTTGCCAATCTCAAAATCATTGTTTCTAAAATTAAATGTATTAATAAAAATGAATAATAGATCAAAGTTAATATATTTATAGTTATCTTTAAAAAGGTACATATTATGCATTAAATTAGTTATTTTAATTCAATCAATTATATATTTTTGTAGTATAAAGGGCATAAAATTATTTCAATGATTTTTTTTTACTAAAACTTGGTTTTAAAATACTTTCATTAAATATCAATTTTCAGTGGGGGCAAAGAGATAGTATAGGGGTTAAAGCAATTGACTTGGATGAGGTTAGACTGGGTTCAATTTTTGGCACCACATGGGGTCCCACAAGAAATATCAGGAAAAATCCTTGAACACAGAGCTAGGAGAAAGCCCATAGCACGACTAGATGCACAAAACTTAAGTACTTTATTACTTAAATTTTTGTAAAGGTTTTATAAAATATATAGGCAAACAAAAAGGCAAAATAAATTATGTAGCCATAATAACTGGCAATGATTTTATAAAAATATAACCTTTCTCAATACCTAAAATTTTCTTTCTACTTTAGAATATATAGAGAATTAATAAAATCTTATTTCTTAACCAGTGAGATCAGTCATTATTGTTATTGTTTATAAGGTATTAGTTGCAATGTACTTAACTTTATTTTCTCTAAAACAGAATTTTTATATTAATTCAGATATGTAAAATTAGTAGTTTCAGTCCAACTGGTGAATTCCTTCTAATTCTTTTAGAATTAGAATTCTAATTCTGATTCCTTCTAATTATAATCTTCTGTTGTTGCCAACTTTAAAATTAGAGGTAAGCAGTTTATTTCTGTGAATAGTTATACATTTTCCTACATATGATGAACATTTTTGTTAATGTAAATATTATATTTACATGATACAGTTTTTGAAAAATATATATCGCACAACCTATGAAATCGGCAATACACAAATAGAATAATATGATAACTCTCCTAGATAAGTGTCCAATGTGATCCAAGTATCTACAATGGATATGACCTGTGTTTTCATTTTAAATTTGAAAACATGTCATATTCCTAATATTCCTAATACAGATTAGTGCCCAAAATCTTACATTTTCCTTTCTTATCATTGGACTCATATTGTTGCTCCTTTCTCTCCTCTTATCAACCTAATTCTCCTCCTATCAACCTAATTATTTTTTCTCCTGTTTTTAAGCCATGCCTGGTGGTGCTCAAGATTTCTCGTCTCTGTGCTCAAGGACCACTCCTCAGGTATGCTTGCTGGACCATATGTGTTAGTAGTAGTCACATTTGGGTCAGCTGCATGCAAAGCAAACACCATAACAACCATAATATATCTTTGGATCCAATTTTACTTTTATATAAAATATCTTTTAGTACTCTGAAGTCAAATATCTTCTCTCTAGATGTCTTGGAAACTCAAAATTGATACTTATTTATACAGAGAAACAAGTTCTTTTGAAGGCTTATAGAAAGTACCCTAAAGATTATCCATTACTTTAATAAATGGGCACATATCTAACTGAAATTATGCTGAGATCTCAGGAAACAACTTTGTATTATCTTTTACTATGAATTAAATTAGCATTTCTCTCAGCTACATATAAATTATAAATTATAAGAAACTTTTGATAATAGAAATTGCCATAGATTTAATGACAGCTGTAAATTGTGAAAAAGAGTAAATGTCTAATGTAATAGTATTTTTACATTAATTATATGATAAATCTTTTTGGGGGGCCACACCCAGTAGCACTCAGGTACTAGTCCTGGTTCTGTGCTCAGATATTGCTCCTGGCTTGGTGGACCATATGGCATGCCTGGGATCGAACCAGCACCCATCCTAGGTCAGCTGCATGCAAGGCAGATGTCCTACCGCTGTGCTACCAGTCGGTCCCATAGGATAAATATTTTTGTTTTCTTGTTTGTTTGTTTTTGGAGGGTCCACACCCAGTGACACTCAGGGGTTACTCCTTCCTATGGCTCAGAAATCGCTCCTGGCTTGGGGGACCATATGAGATGCCGGGGATCCAACCACGGTCTGTCCTGGGTCAGCCATGTTCGAGGCAAATGCTGTACCGCTGTTCTATAGCTCCGACCCAACCCATAGGATAAATCTTGATTATGAAATACTTACAGGTAAAACTTTATATGCCTTTTAGAGTATACTTGTATATACTGAGAAGATGAGTTGAAATTTTATTTTGAGGGGACTGTTGTACACCTGGCTAAGCTCAAAACTATATATTGGCTCTGCTAAATGATCAATCCTAGAAAAGTTTGGGGGATCATACACAATGCTTGCGATTGAACCTGGCTTGGCCATGTGCAAAAAAAGCAAGCACCCTACCCATCAATACTATTTCTCCAAACCGTGAGCTGAAATTTTAATACAACATTTTTTTTTTGGTCTTTGGGTCACACTCTCTGCTCAGAAATTGTTCCTGGCAGACTGGGAGGACCATATGGGATGCTGGGGATTGAACCCTGGTTCATCCAGGATAGGCCTCATGCAAGGCAAATGCCCTACTACTATGCTTTCACTCTGGCCCCTTAATATAACATTTTTAAAAGGCAGGTATTGTTTAAATTTTCCAAATGAGCATGCTATAACTCTAGGTGTGAATATTTAAGAATATCTCACATTCTGACTGAGCTGAAATTTGGCGTGGATCTCTTTATTTCAACTCCTAAATCTTTCTATAACACCACTGGAGTAATTCAGAATATATCATGTAGGTAAAACAAAAAAAATGATATTTGCTAAATTCAAAATGATAATGGATTTTTTTCGTATAACTGAAAAAGATAATATCAAGAATTTGTGGTGTAGATAAATCACAATGTTATAGTAATTGTTAAGTAATTACTTCACTGAGAGTGGAAAAAATGTTTGAATATGAGAAGCTAATGTGATCATTATGTCAGGGTCTACTCAATACAAAAGCTAAAATGCCACTTTCCATAATATTTTAATTATGTATTTACTACCTACTTATCTATCACTTTTTTCTAGATTCTTACATTAATCTTTATTAATTCAATTACTGTTAAAGTAGGATTTGTATTATATTATAAAATTATTATAATTTATTCTATCTGTTTCATACAATAATAGTGTAAGAAGAAATGTATTGATAGAATGTACTTCTATGTTTCTAGAAGAAAATGCTTTAGTATAAAAAGCCACTGATTTTCATATGGTGTTAAAATGCTGATGCTGAGAAACACTACCTCTATTTAAAACTGCATTTGAAATTATTGTACTTTACTTACACACAGTTATTGACAAAATTGTTAATAATTTATTTTAGGCATTCAGTGTTCCACACCATTCTCTCCAGCACAGTGAACTTCCCTTACTACTGTCCTCAGTTTCTCAAGCACCTCACAAGTCAGACTCCTTAGAAGGCACAAATTAACTTCAGAGTGCATATTAAAACAAAATGAAAAAATGAATAAAAATAGATCAATAAAAGTCAATGTGTGGTAACTACTATTTCTCACAATAGTATTACTATAGTCACTGTGTGATGAATTACTGAGCTAAATGGTGGTGGTTGAGTCTTTTGTATTATTGCTTTTGCTCACAGAGCTTGGTAGGCATCTACACAACATTCCCATCATATTCACAGTGCTCCTACTTGGCTCTTAAATATTGTGATAAATGGAGTGTCACAGATTCAGAAGCTGTGGCACTGGGCTGGTTATACATCAGAAGAGGTCCAGTGTGGCAGCTATTGGGATTCTCTGGAAAAGAGGGGAAATCTGCACAACCCTATTAGGAGAAGGCATCAGAACTTTTAGCCAGAAAGCCAATCTAGCTGGGCCAATTCAATGGCTTTATGTCTTATTGACATTAGTTGTGAAACTGGGCCATTTATATTTGGGAGGAGGTCAAATGTGGTATTTTAAAAATAAAAGCAGTGCCCTATAAAGTATTTTCTTGTGATTATCTTTAAAATTATTCTCTAACAAGAAGTATTTATAAGTTACTGAATTTAGGAATTTAATTTCTATTTGAAAGGAAAAATCTTAAAAGAAAAACACAAAATATTGGGTCTGGAGCAATGGCACAGCAGCTAGGGAGTTTGCATTGCATATATTGACCTGGATTCAATCACCAGAATTCCATATGGTCCCCCAAGCCTGCCAGCAGTAATTTCTGAGCACAGATCCAGAAAGAACCCATGAGCACCTTTGGGAATGGCCCAAACAAACTTGACAAACAAAACAGAATATAAAATTCATTCAAACTTTACTAAAAATTAGAGACCCATTCCACACCAAATAATCAAAACTCTTCCGGCTCTCATACAGAAATATTCTGACAACTGGATGAATTCAGAGAGATCCTTGGATACTATATAGTCACCTCTGTTTTGATCAGGATTGGATATGGTTTATCCCTGGAAGGATGAGTGTTTGACATACTAAAAATGAGCATACTACAGCTGATGTACTGAAACCATAAATATGGCTGAAGATTTTCAGCAGCCTACATTATCAGCAACTAAGAAAATGAGTGAGTATATTACGTTTGCACTCTAATTGATATACTAACATAGTGCCCTATGCACTAAAATGAGGAAAAGTGGGTTAGAAGAGTTCTGAACCTAGATTTTGAGAAAAATTTACCACTGAAAAATAACATACTCCAGAGATAGCAAAGGTACTGAGACATTATGATCCAAGAAAATGTAAGTATAAATCATCAATTTTTATTATTTATAATATATTATCTGTAAAGAAGATTTAGCTGACATTGATCATGTATCATGTGATTATTTTTTATGTGGTAGTCAAGCTTTATGATAAACTAAGCAAAAAATTACTAATGCACAACTTAATCATCATTCCTTATTTTGACCCAATTTATGCTGGGCAAAAGTCTTTTACATCTATATATGTCCCTAGTCTCTTCTCAGCTATAAAATTCTGACAAATATATGAACAGGAAATGAGAACATTTTCAAAGTGAAAAGCAAACTAGTGGTTTCTGGCAAGGAATTTTAGTTGCTAGAAAAATGTTTTGTGGCAGCAGAAGTTAACAAGAAGTATTGTGTTGATTTAATTATTTGGCATCTTGACAATGATGACAGATGCATAGGGCTATATATATATGGCTATATAATGCTAAATAAACATGTGAGCAATACATATACATAAAACATGTATGAGCACAAGTAAAATTGAGTAGATGAAATAATGCCCATAGATTTTATAAATGCCAATATCTGGATTGTAATACTGTACTATAATTCATAGAAAGTTGCTACCACAGCAAAATTGGTAAATGATACATGGAATCTCATATTATACATTTATGCTTTACACTGTAATATGCTTTACAATATAAAGCATATTATCTATATAAAGCTTTTCAGTTAAAGTTGCAAAAAAAACCACCTGAGATTTCTTTTTTACAGTGCCAGAATAAAATCAAAGGCCATGCATCTTCAAGATATATGGTCTAATGCTGGGCCACGTTTCCAGGCACTACTAGTAGGTTTTTTTTAAATCTCTCTTATTATTTTTCAGCTTTTCATGAAAATAATATAAATTCAAAACAAATATGCAGATGAACAAAACTGTCAGCAGGATGTTTTAAGGATTAAGTCAGATATGAGATCATATTATTGATTACATACTATGATTTAGGGATAAACTAAAACCCTATAGAAAATATTTAGAAATATTAAAATATTAGCCAAAGACCTTTTTATATCCTGTTTATTCTTTAAGATATTTAACAAAAAAATGGTCCTTGTCTTCCATGAATTCTACAAGTAAAAGTAATCACTATTTGAAAGAAGCTGAGCAAAGTTTACTTGATACAGGAATATTCTGCCATGAAAATGAAAAGCCACTTCTTTGGGGAACAAAATGAATATATGTTGAGAAGATTATATAAACCAAACAGGAATATTGAATAGTTTAACTCACCTGTGGAATATAAATTGCTAAGCAAATGAATTGGCAATATAACTGGGCTTGAGAGACAGTTCAATGGATTTAGGGCCTTGTTTTGCATATGAGAGGCCTGGCTTTGATCCTCAGCACCACATGGTTCCCTGCCTGCAACTTCTTAGCTCTGAAACAGGAGCAGCTCCTTAGTCACACACAGCTGGTATGATTCCAAAAACAAATAAAATAAAATAATAAAACTAAAAATAGATGGATGATTACTATGGTGATTACAGGAGGGAAAACATAAAATGGGAGGAGTGAGGTGAAGGGTCATTTGGGTGGTAGGATAGCACTAGATATTTAGTCAATGAAGCACTGACAATCACATACATGCTTCTCTCTCTCTTTCTCTCTCTCTATATCATTTTATGGGATACAAAACATAAAGTATGATGTTGATATCCAAATACATAGAGACGAAGGCCAGGAGGATCAGCACATGGTAGAAAAGTTCCCACAAATTGCAGGATAGTGCAGTTAAGACAGAGAAGGGATCACTATGACAATGACAGTTTGAAATGATCACTCTGAACAAGAAGTGGGTGCTAAAAGGTGACAAAGTAATATGCATGATAACCCTTCAGTAACAATATTGCAAACCAGTGTCTAAAAAGAAAAAAGGGAAGAGATAATTAGAAATAGAGATAGATAGAGAAAAAATGTCTGCTACAGAGGCAGGCAGGAGAGAGGTCTTAATTTGGTTTCCTTCAAAAGCAAAGGCTGAGACAAATATTTGAGTGTAGGTAATTTCTTTGGTGATTATCTAACAAGAAAAATGAATAAATGCAAAATATGCAAAAGAAAGGGGAATACATCAAAAACAAAAGGTAAGGTCACCAGTACATTTTTGATGAGAAAAAAAACTTGGATTTAATCTACTACAAAATGTATGTGTGAATTGCTTCAGTGGTAGCTGAAGATAAGTTTGTAGGACAACTGAGATAATTTCTGGTATCTATTCACTGATTCTCATCCTTCATTGAGAGTTGTGTGGGTAAAGGTGTGAGAGTTAAAGACCCATCATTATTAGCAGATGATTTAATAGGTTCCAAATACCTAGAGAAACCTTTCATATAAGATAAAAAGAGAGAGATGGTGGCTTGAGAAGCTTTCAGCATACTAGGAAAAATTTATAGCTGCATCCCAAATTATTTGTTACTGCATCACAAAATACAGTAAACAAAACATTGTGTTTAAATACCTATAGTTTCAGCTACATTTTTTATAGAATTTAACTTAGAAATATAACCATTTAAATTCAGTGGATGAAATTGTGAGATCAATAGCATTTGGGGTGAACATTTCTTTTTTTCTGCACTATTTATTTCTATTTAAACTCAAACTGGCCCAAAAATTTACCCTGTTTTTGTTTGGTGAATAAATGAAGAGCATATGTAAAAATGTAAGGAAGGGTTCTGAGTTACACATAATACAATTAGAGAGCTCTACTTTCCAAAAATGAGTTCATTGATAATATATTGGTTCCAATTATTTATTTTTGAAAGCATTGCCCTATCTTCACTTATATCAAGAGCTTGATACTTTAATGAAAAATATTTCACTTTAATATCTTGGGGATAGAGGCTGGAAAGATAGCATGGAGGTAGGGCATTTGCCTTACATGCTGAAGGATGATGGTGGTTCAAATCCTGGCAACCTATATGGTCCCCCGAGTCTGCCAGGAGCGATTTCTATCTTGGGTATAGTAAAACTGTTTCAAATATCCTTTATTTAACAAAACATTTTAGACCTAAACACCACATAGACTTTAGAAATAAGTTTAGGAAAATAAAAAAAAAATGATTTTTGACTTCTTTTACAATATACTTTCGTCTGCTTCAAGAAAAGTCAATGGCTAAAGATAGAGTACAGAAATCAAGGTGTTGTCTTCACTCTTGGCAGGCCATTGTTGTATATACAGCAGGATATACAGTCTCTGGGGCACCACCTGAAGTTACAACTGAGAACATAGCTAGGAATAATCCCAGATCACAATACTGTGTAGCACCCCCAAAATAGTCAGAAAAGTACATGCACATACATAATGAATACATATACTACTTATATACACAAAGCTGCAGCAGTAACAGAATTAATAAGATTAGACAATGAGGAAACCACAATGAAACTACCTGATGAAAATAGTAAAATGAATAAGTGAATTTATAAAAGACATTTCTGAAGTTATAAGTAGAAAAAATTTCTGAATATATTGCCTTTTTGTATTCAAATCAAAAATGCTTTAAGTTTCATGGCTGGAAATATAAGTTGCATAGGTCCATGAAAATTTTAAAAGAAAATATAATGTTTCATAAGTACATTATATGCTTTGTTAACATGTCTAAAGCCTACAGAAGTACATAACTATATAGGAGAATTCAACTGTTAAAAAATCAAAATTAAGAATTTTGAGAAGACTGATTAATACTGTGATGAGTGTATAAAATATACAAAATAGGAAGAAAATACTTTAGTTACTATCTTTACATTATGATATTTTCTAATTATACATACCAAATATCTAAAAGTAGTTACAGTTTTATGTATTTTATCTTTAATTTTTTTGGGGGGGAACACCCGGTGACGCTCAGGGGTTACTATTGGCTATAGCTCAGAAATCTCTCCAGGCTTTGGGGACCATATGGGAAGCCTGGGGATCAAACTGAGGACCATCCTACACTAGCGCGGGCAAGGCAGATGCCCTAGCACTTGAGCCATCACTCTGGCTTTAATTTATTTAGTGAATATTTATATTGATTAAAAATATCTTGCAAAAAAACCCACTTAAACTTTTGAGGTTAACTTAAACTAATATGCATGTGCATGGAAATGTAAAAAACTGCTATGCCTTCAAGTTTAAGGAGTTACAAAAATAACTTGCTTTCTGTGGAGGGCCAGAGTGGTTACACAGTGGTAGGCCATTTACCTTGCCCATGGCTGACCTAAGATGGACCGAGGTTAGGTCCCCCAGCATCCCATATGGTCCTCCAAGCCAGGAGCGATTTCTGAACACATAGCCAAGGCACTGAAAGAATTTTACAAGAAAAAAGCATTTAATCCCATAAAAAATGGGGAGAAGAAATGAACAGACACTTTGTCAATGAAGAAATATGAATGGCCAAAAGGCACATGAAAAAATGCTCCACATTATTAATTATAAGGAAGATGCAAATCGAAACAACTATGAGGTACCATCTCACACCACAGAGATTGGCGCACATTGCAAAGAATGAAAACAGGCAGTGCTGACGAGGATGTGGAGAGAAAGGAACTTGTTTACTGCTGGTGGGAATGCAGTTTAGTCCAGCCATTATGGAAAGCTATATGGAGATTCCTCCAAAAACTGGAAATTGATCACAGACAGGTATTTGTATAGGTAAAATTTCAGAAATAAAATAATTGTCGGAAATCTATTATTATTATTAGGTTTTGGGTTTTTTGCATCACCCAGAGGCACTCAGGCTTTATTCCTGGCTCTGCACTAAGAAATCACTCCTGACAGGCTCAGGGGACCACACGGGATGCTGGAAATCAAACCACCGACAGTCCTGGGTCAGCCACATGCAAGGCAAATGCCCTACTGCTGTGCTATTTCTCTTGCCCCTTATTATTGTTTTTAATAATAAATTATTTAAACACCATGGTTACAAACATGTTGATAATTGGGTTTCAGCCATAAAATTCACATACATACCTCTTCATCAGTGCAACTTTTCCCCTCCCAATGTTTTGTAGGACATTTTAAAAGCACCTTGGAAATATGATAATATATAAATGTGGCTTATTTTACTTCTTGCTACGGAGACAGAATATTCCATGAAAAAATAACATTTGTGGGGACAGAGATGTTTTAGAATAGGATATGGAGGGCATATTAGCATTTCACATAAATTTGGATGAATCTGCTACTTAGAGACAATAAAATCCAAAACTATAAGGACTACTTAGTACAATTTTGAATTAAAAATACATTTATAAAAATCACCTCCTGCTGTCTTTTTCTAGTAGTGTCAAACCTTCTGCACTTACTTTTCCAAGTAACAATGCCTAATAATAAAGTATTGACAAACAGAAGAGTTCACCAGAGACTATATGTCAAAGGATGTTACTGAAGGTCTTTCAGATCACTACATAGCAGTGAGCTTTTCCCTGGATTTTCCTAGATTCCATGCAATGTGCCATTCTTTTGTCCTAAATTTAATATGTATTTCTTCACTGTAACACACCCTAAGAATAAGTATAATAGCTTCACTGAGTTCTGTGAGTTCTAGAAAATCAAGTTTGAGACTTGATTTGACATGACACTTCAGCAACTCAGACTCCTAGCTCTGAGGTCAAGCTAATAGTTTGACCCTAAAACATGTTAAAAAACAGATACTAGTGTCAACTATTTGTCATGGTTCCAAGACTCAAAAACACTAATAACCCTTTTTAGACTGCATATCCTAGAGTCCTTGAGGACATTTCATAGTATATAGATCAAAGTCCAATTTGGGATGTTCAGAACTTTATCAATTTGCTGAGCTAATCCTTTCCTCCATGCTTTATTAGCTAGCATCCACAATACTTAATTTACTACATATTTTTAATATTCAATTACTGTGTAGTGAAACATATAGGTAGCTCAGTGGATATTACCAAAGACAATCTCCTCCAGCTGGAAAGAAGGGGCCATAGAGATAGCATGGAGATAGGGCCTTTGCCTTGCATGCAGAAAGATGGTGGTTCGAATTCTGGCACCCCATATGGTCCCTCAAGCCTTCCAGGAACAATTTCTGAGCATAGATTCAGGAGTAACCCCTGAGTGCTTGTGGGTGACCCAAAAACCAAACCCCCCCAAAAAGGAACTTAAATCTAGAACTTTTTTAAAAAGCAATTTGATATAAAATTAAGTTGATTATGAATCAAATTTTATCAACTGAAAAATTAGTTAAAACATTATGAGAATGCCTCCTAATTATTTAATAGCTGTTTGGAAATAAAAGTGCACTGAAAAACTTTTCTGAAAAACATATGAATAAGAAATTAATAAATGTATTTATCAATTCACAATGTTTTATATATTTCAAAGAGTTGAACTGGCTTAAAATTTTATGATACACTGAGATTTCTAACATTCACCTAAGTTCAAACACTTAAAAAATTAAAGTTTGATGAAGTTAAGCTATGCAGTAATCACCAGAGATATTTCACAAGTGTAAAAGGCAGATATGGCACAAAGTTAGTTTTGCTATATTAATTGGTAGCCTCAAAATTTCAGTAGCTTAATACAGAAAAATATCTCATACAAATTATATTGCACATCTTTATTCCTCCTATGTGCCAGTTAAAATTTTACAAATGCAGGAATTTGAGGAAATATCCATGAAAGGTAGGAAAAAGAATAAGTATTTGGAAAGCCATGCTAAAAATGGTTGTTTTGAATAAAGGTGATTATATTATTGGTGATTAATATTTATAGAGCAAATAAGTGTATTTACCCAGTTTAAAAAAAAGAGGGAACTATGCAATCATTAAGAATTGTCTGGAAGAACCAAGAAAATATGAAGACAGAAATCACAAAACTCCAAACTGAAATAACATGTCAACTAACAGGACTGAAAAAGTCAGTAAACGAAGTGAATGACAAAATGGATAAGCTCTGGGACAGGGTATCAGAAGCTGAGAATAGACTTGGTGCTGTGGAAGATGAGATACATAACAATTCCATACAGCAGGAGAGATTGGAAAAAAAGCTTAAAGCAAATGAGCAGACACTGGAAAAATTAGTCAAAGAATGGGAACAGATGAAAATAAAAGTCTATGATAAGATCAACAGAAACTACTTAAGAATCATTGGAGTCCCAGAGACCCAGGAAGAAAATTTCCAGGAAGAATCAACGGTCAAGAACATCTTTAAAGAGAAACTTCCAGAGCTAAAGAATATATGTGATCAAATCCTGCATGCCCGAAGAGTACCAACCAAAAGAGACCCCAGAAAAACCACCCCAAGACACATCCTAGTCACAATGACAAATCCCACAGATAGAGACAGAATTCTGAAAACAGCAAGATCAAAAGGGGAAATCACGTTCAAGCAAGCTTCCCTGAGATTTACAGCAGACCTGTCACCAGAAACACTCAATGCCAGAAAGCAGTGGTGGGATATTGTGACAAGACTGAATGAAATGAATGCTTCACCCAGAATACTATACCCAGCAAAACTCACTTTCCGGTATGACGGAAGAATACATGGTTTCACAGACAAAAAACAACTCAGAAACTTCACAGACACAAAACCAGTCTTAAGAGAAAAACTGAAAGACCTAATCTAAGACAAGACTAACCAAAAGACACACCAAATTTTGAAATAAAGATGGTGTTAAATCCCAGGACAATTCTTTCTCTCAACGTCAATGGACTAAATGCACCAGTTAAGAGACACAGAGTGGCTAAATGGATCAAAAAACTCAATCCAACCTTCTGCTGCCTACAAGAAACGCACCTGAATAGTCAGAACAAACATAGATTCAAAATAAAAGGCTGAAGAAAAATTATCCAAGCAAACAACACCCATAAAAAAGCTGGAGTGGCCATACTAATATCAGATAATGCAAACTTTATACTCAGGAAGGTTGTAAGGGACAAAGATGGACATTTTATATTAATCAAGGAATAAGTAGAGCAGGAAGAATTCACTCTCCTAAACATATATGCACCGAATGAGGGGCCAGCAAAACATTTAATACAACTGTTGACAAATCTGAAAAATAATATCAACAACAACACAATAATTGTGGGGAGCCTTAACACGGCTTTGTCAACACTGGATAGGTCAACCAGACTGAAACCCAACAAGAATATACTAGACCTGAGGAGAGAAATGGAAGAAAGAGGCCTAGTGGATATATATAGGACACTCCATCCCCAGAAACCTGGATACACATTCTTCTCCAATGTACATGGGACATTCTCCAGGATAGACTACATGCTGGCACATAAAACATACCTCCATAAGATCAAGAGGATAGAAATTTTGCAGACTACCTTAGCTGACCACAAGGCTCTGAAATTATTTGTGAACTCCAAAGGGACTCAGAAGAAACACTTTAACACCTGGAAGTTAAACAGCCTCATGCTCAATAACCAGTGGGTCCGAGATGAAATCAAGGAGGAAATAAAAAGGTTCCTGGAAACAAATGACAATAAAGACACAAACTATCAGAACTTATGGGACACAGCAAAAGCAGTACTGAGAGGAAAATTTATAGCTTTGCAAGCACACATCAGGAAGGAAGAAGGAGCTTACCTGAGTAGCTTAATGACACAGCTAATAGAACTAGAAAATGCTCAACAAAAGGACCCAAGAATAGGAAGACAGAAGGAAATAACAAAGCTGAGAGCAGAAATCAACGAAGTGGAAACACAAAAACCTGACCGAAAGATCAACGAAAGCAGAAGTTGGTTCTTTGAAAAAATAAACAAGATTGATAGACCACTGGCAAACCTAACAAAGAAAGAGAGAGAGAGAAACTTGATAACTCATATCAGGAATGAAAAAGGAGAGATCACTACTGATATGACAGAGATTCAAAGGGTAATCAGAAACTACTTTGAAAAACTCTACGCCACTAAAAATGAGAACCTGGAAGAAATGGATAAATTCTTGGACTCTTATAATCTTCCACGGTTGAAGGAAGAGGATGTAGCATATCTAAGCACCCCCATCACCATTGATGAAATTAAAACAGTAATCAAATGTCTGCCGAAAAACAAAAGCCCAGGTCCAGATGGATTCACTAATGAATTCTATCAAACTTTCCAAGAGGAACTACTGCCAATCTTGGCAAGACTCTTTCATGAAATTGAACAAACAGAAACACTTCCAAATAGCTTTTATGAAGCCAACATCACCTTGATACCTAAACCAGACGGAGATGCTACCAAAAAAGAAAATTACAGACCAATATCACTGATGAATGCAGATGCAAATATCCTCAACAAAATCCTTGCAAATAGGATTCAATGCCTCCTTAAAAAGATCATCCACTACGATCAAGTAGGTTTCATCCCAGGAATGCAAGGCTCGTTTAACATCCGTAAATCTATCAACATAATACACAACATCAATAACAAGAAAAATAAAAACCACATGATCATATCAATAGATGCAGAGAAAGCATTTGATAAGGTCCAACACCCATTCTTGATCAAAACTCTCAGCAAGATGGGAATGGAGGGAACCTTTCTCAATATAGTGAAGGCCATCTACCACAAGCCAGTGGCAAATATTATCCTCAATGGAGAAAAACTGAAAGCCTTCCCTCTAAATTTTGGCACAAGACAAGGCTGTCCTCTCTCACCACTCCTATTCAACATAGCACTGGAAGTACTTGCTATAGCGATTAGGCAAGAAAAGGATATCAAGGGAATCCAGATAGAAAAGGAAGAAGTCAAGTTCTCACTGTTTGCAGATGACATGATACTCTACTTAGAAAACCCAAAAGACTATCAAAAAGCTTCTAGAAACAATAGACTCATATAGCAAGGTGGCAGGCTACAAAATTAACACACAAAAATCAATGGCCTTTCTATACACCAATAGTAATAAGGATGAAATGGACATTAAGAAAACAACCCCATTCACAATAGTGCTACAGAAACTCAAATATCTTGGAATCAACTTGACTAAATATGTGAAGGACCTATACAAAGAAAACTATAAAACTCTGCTCCAAGAAATAAGAGAGGACACACGGAAATGGAAACCCATACTCTGCTCATGGATTGGCAGGATTAACATCATCAAAATGGCAATACTCCCCAAGGCATTATACAGATTTAATGCCATCCCTCTAAAGATACCCATGACATTCTTCAAAGAAGCGGATCAGACACTTTTGAAATTCATTTGGAACAATAAACACCCTCGAATAGCTAAGGCAATCATTGGGAAAAAGAATATGGGAGAAATTACTTTCCCCAACTTTAAACTGTACTACAAAGCAACAGTTATCAAAACAGCATGGTATTGGAATAAGGATAGGTCCTCAGATCAGTGGAATAGGCTTGAATACTCAGAAAATGTTCCCCAGACATACAATCATCTAATTTTTGATAAAGGAGCAGCAAATCCTAAATGGAGCAGGGAAAGCCTCTTCAATAAGTGGTGTTGGCACAATTGGATAGCCACTTGCAAAAAATTGAACTTAGACCCCCAGCTAACATCATGTACGAAGGTTAAATCCAAATGGATTAAATACCTCGATATCAGCCCCAAAACCATAAGATATATAGAACAGCACATAGGCAAAACACTCCAGGACATTACAAGTATCTTCAAGGAGGAAACTGCACTCTCCAAGTAAGTGAAAGCAGAGATTAACAGATGGGAATATATTAAGCTGAGAAGCTTCTGCACCTCAAAGGAAATAGTGCCCAGGATACAAGAGCCACCCACTGAGTGGGAGAAACTATTCACCCAATACCCATCAGATAAGGGGCTAATCTCCAAAATATACAAGGCACTGATAGAACTTTACAAGAAAAAAACATCTAACCACATCAAAAAATGGGGAGAAGAAATGAACAGACACTTTGACAAAGAAGAAATACACATGGCCAAAAGACACATGAAAAAATGTTCCACATCACTAATCATCAGGGAGATACAAATCAAAACAACGATAGATACCACCTCACACCCCAGAGAATGGCACACATCACAAAGAATGAGAATAAACAGTGTTGGCGGGGATGTGGAGAGAAAGGACCTCTTATCCACTGCTGGTGGGAATGCCGTCTAGTTCAACCTTTATGGAAAGCAATATGGAGATTCCTCCAAAAACTGGAAATCGAGCTCCCATACGACCAAGCTATACCACTCCTAGGAATATACCCTAGGAACACAAAAATACAATACAAAAACCCCTTCCTTACACCTATATTCATTGCAGCACTATTTACCATAGCAAGACTCTGGAAACAACCAAGATGCCCTTCAACAGACGAATGGCTAAAGAAACTGTGGTACATATACACAATGGAATATTATGCAGCTGTCAGGAGAGATGAAGTCATGAAATTTTCCTATACATGGATGTACACGGAATCTATTATGCTGAGTGAAATAAGTCAGAGAGAGAAAAACGCAGAATGGTCTCACTCATCTATGGGTTTTAAGAAAAATGAAAGACACCCTTGTAATAATAATTTTCAGACACAAAAGAGAAAAGAGCTGGAAGTTCCAGCTCACCTCAGGAAGCTCACCACAAAGAATGATGAGTTTAGTTAGGGAAATAACTACATTTTGAACTGTCCTAATAATGAGAATGTATGAGGAAAATGGAGAGCCTGTCTAGAGTACAGGCAGGGGTCGGGTGGGGCGAAGGGAGACTTAGGACATTGGTGATGGGAATGTTGCACTGGTGATGGGTGGTGTTCTTTACATGACTGAAACCCAAACACAATCATGTATGTAATTAAGGTGTTTAAATAAATTAAAAAAAAAGAATTGTCTGGAAATAGTTGTTATTTTCACTGTTACTTTAACTGTTATCAATGTTATGTATTGATAAATTACTTTCAGATAGTACAAGATTAAAGTATGCCACAAACCTTGCTTATGAACAACAACAGTTCAGATCATGACACCGCATGATTCCCTGAGCTTCACTAGTTGTAGCCATGGAGGCTTCACTAGTTGTAGCTCATGGCATAAGCAATGGTCATTGCCTGGCCCTCACATTGGACCACTGGCCTGGACAGCACAAAATTGATGGGAGGGTCCCTGAGGCTCCTGAGCAGTTATTGGGAGAATGATTTCCTCAGCAAAACCTCATTTTTAAATCACATATTCACGTAAACTTAGATTTTCCATTAATATGAGAGAGAATTAAAATATATATGTCTTTTCTGTAATAACAAAGAACAAACCATGGCTTTCAGATATACAAATGTAAATAGAACTGCTGAGGATACATCTATTAAGATTCTCAATCGCTGAATATATATTATATTATATATATAACTCCTAGACTTGGTGTAACTGTAGTGATTATTAGTGGGAAAGGTTTTGGATGGGGGGAATTAATACTAGATTAATACTAGATTTTTTGAAAAGGTTATGACACTAATACTTTGGTGGTGGTTTGGTGAATCTCAGACACATAAAGTGTAAAGCAATATCCATTAAAAACTGTAATGATACTAGCTAATAACAAATCAATAAAAATGTCACTTGACTTGGTATTTGAAATTAAGATATTCAATTAGACTTAACATTTTTTATAAAGATTCAAGCTGAAAAACATTAGAACTATTTGATATCTTAAATTGATTTCTTAAATACTATATGATGTCTTAATACTATATAATATATATAATACTATCATATACACAGAAAACTTTAGACAAGGAACACAATAAGATGCAAAAAAGCAGAAAATTATTCTTTTTTGCATCCATAGAGAAAAGCAAATTTCTTTGGGGGAATTCCATTCGTGGAAAAATTTAAAGCCCCCCTTTTTTTAAAAAAAAATAAAGCATGAATAGGTGTATTAAAAATAAAGAAATACTCTAGAATAGGTGCTCTTTTATTTTCTATAACATAAAAAGTGACTAGGCCCTCAGATCAGTGGAATAGGCTTGACTACTCAGAGAATGTTCCCCAGACATACAATCACCTAATTTTTGATAAAGGAGCAAGAAATCCTAAATGGAGCAAAAAAAGCCTCTTCAACAAGTGGTGTTGGCACAACTGGCTAGCCACTTGCAAAAAATTGAATTTAGACCCCCAGCTAACATCATGTACGAAGGTTAAATCCAAATGGATGAAAGACCTCGATATCAGACCCGAAACCATAAGATACATAGAACAACACATAAGTAAAACACTCCAGGACATTGAGACTAAAGGCATCTTCAAAGAGGAAACTGCACTCTCCAAGCAAGTGAAAGCAGAGATTAACAGATGGGAATATATTAAACTGAGAAGCTTCTGCACTTCAAAAGAAATAGCCCCCAGGATACAAGAGCCCCCCACTGAGTGGGAGCAACTATTCACCCAATACCTATCAGACAAGGGGCTAATTTCCAAAATATACAAGGCACTGACAGAAATTTACAAGAAAAAAAAACATCTAATCCCATTAAAAAATGGGGAGAAGAAATGGACACACATTTTGACAAAGGAGAAATACAAATGGTCAAAAGAAACATGAAAAAATGCTCCACATCACTAATCATCAGGGAGATGCAAATCAAAACAACTATGAGGTACCACCTCACACCCCAGAGATTGGCACACATCAAAAAGAATGAAAACAAGCAGTGTTGGCGGGGATGTGGAGAGAAAGGAACTCTTATCCACTGCTGGTGGGAATGCCGTCAGTTCAACCTTTATGGAAAGCAATATGGAGATTCCTCCAAAAACTGTAAATCCAGCTCCCAAACGACCCAGCTATACCACTCCTAGGAATATACCCTAGGAACACAAAAATACAGTACAAAAATCCCTTCCTTATATCTATATTCATTGCAGCACTATTTACCATAGCAAGACTCTGGAAACAGCCAAGATACCCTTCAACAGATGAATGGCTAAAGAAACTGTGATACATATACACAATGGAATATTATGCAGCTGTCAGGAGAGATAAGTCATGAAATTTTCCTATACATGGTTGTACACGGAATCTATTATGCTGAGTGAAATAAGTCAGAGAGAGAGAGAGAGAGAGAGAGAGAGAGAGAGAGAGAGAGAGAGAGAGAGAGACGCAGAATGGTCTAACTCATCTATGGGTTTTAAGAAAAATGAAAGACATTCTTGCAATAATAACTTTCAGATATGAAAGGAAAAGAGCTGGAAGTAACAGCTCACCTCATGAAGCTCACCACAAACAGGGATGAGTTTAGTTAGAGAAATAACTACGTTTTGAACTATCCTAATAATGAGAATGTACGAGGGAAATAGAAAGCCTGTCTAGAGTACAGGCAGGGGTTGGGTGGGGAAGAGGGAGATTTGGGACATTGATGATGGGAATGTTGCACTGGTGATGGGTGGTGTTATTTACATGACTGAAACCCATACACAATCATGTATGTAATAAAGGTGTTTAAATATAAAAATAATAAACATAAAAAAAACAAAATATAATACCAACATGCATATAACAGGCATTTGATTTTTGAAATTAATCAATGATTTTGTCTACATCCATTATGCTTATAAAATTTATTAATATTAAATAAAATATATAGAAAATATATCCTGGCTACTTATTAAATTCTTGGGCTTGTTTTTTTTGGTATTGCATTTATGTGTAAAAATACTACTAATGGTGGTGTACATTCGATGATTGAAATACAACTACGAACATTTAAAAAAAACTACTATTAAGGACCAGAGAAATAGTACAGGGATTAAGGTACTTGCTTTGCATTGCTCTAACCCTGGTTTGAACATTGTCAGGAATGAGCACTGAGTACAAAGCCAGGAGTAAGCCCTGAGTACCACTTAGGAAGGTGCTCCAAAAAATATTTTTATATAACACTTTGGGTGTTACATAAAAAGCCACTTTGGGTGGTTTATTTAAATTTGGGGGGAAGTGGTAACATCTACAGTACCCAGAGAGTATTCCAGGCTCTTTGCTCAAGGATCACTTTGGACAATGCTTAGGGGCTCAAATTCAATGCTATGGATTAAATTGGGGTCCCCCACATCCAAGACAAGCACCTTAACCCCTGTACTATCTCTTAGGCTCTCTTTATGTATGACTTATTTTTTTTTTTAATTTTATTCTTTTATCTTTTGGGAGTTTGTTAAAATTAGTTTTAGTGAATTATAGAGCCTATAAAATTTATTGTTTCAGGCATACAACTCAGTGATTTTTAGTGGAGTTGCAGAATTGTGTAGCCATATCTATAGTCTAATTTTACTTTTTAATATTTTTAATGATTTTTATTGTTATCAAGGTGAATTAAAAGCTTTTCAAAGTAATATTTAAGGTACATAGTGACAAAGAGTTAGGGCCATTCCAACCACCAGTGTTGTCCTCCCTTCACCCATGTTCCCAGCATGCATTCCATACCTCCCCACTTTGCCCCATGGACTGCTAGTGTAAAAGGTATCCCTTTTTGTATTAGCTTGTTGTAGACTGGATATTGATTCTGGTGTCATTGACTTTGGGTTTGGTGCTTAAGTCTGATCATTTTTTTATTTTCACTCTATCTCCATACCATCCATCCCCCCCCCCACAACAAGTTATGAAAGAGAACAAGATGATTCAAGTTCTATGGTTCTTTTGGGAAAAGAAAAGAAAGGAAAAAACCACTGGGTGAATCCATCTAGAGGCTATAAATATCAATTCAGAAGAAGAAAGGAAAAAAGGAAAAGGAAAAGGAAAACCAAAACCAAAACATTGAAAAAACAACAAAAATAAGCAATGACAAAATACACAGCAGCAACAAAAAATCATCACCAAAACCACAACCACAAGAAAGAAAAGGAAAAAAAACAGAAGGGCTGGTGTGGCAAGGCTTTGGATTTTTTGTTTGTTTGTTTGTTTGTTGTTTTTGCATAAGCACAGTAAGTAATGGGGAAATTAGTGTGTATAACTTCTTAATGGTATTCACTGAAATGAACTGGGGTTCGGACAAAAGATGTATATACCAAACATTTTGTATCAGAAGATATTCCATTGGCATTTTCATGAGATCTTCATTATTATGTTTTCTCTGATGTTATACAATAATTTTGTACTTGAATGATTACAGTGAAGATTAGCAACAAAATGTACATCTTAACAATATTGCCATAATTCACATAGAGATGTCTTAATCCTTAAAGCTAGACACATTTGTAACATAGATTAAATAATTCACAGAAAAAATGATAGGTTTATAAGTTATTATTTTCTCATGGCTTAAAGCTGACTTGGAGTAAAAAAACTTGGTATCAATATTTGCCTTAAAATATTCCATGAAATATGCCATGAAATAATCAAATATTGCCATGAAAAACTTGTATAATTTCTTAGAAGCAATAGTGATAAAATTGTTATATGAATCATTCAGAAAAACTGAGCTCAAACCCAGTACAATTTTCTAAATAAAAGACAGGAAAGAGTATTAGAATATCATCATTTACGAATTTGGAAATTGAGGTTCTTCCTGTTTGGAAATATTGATACTAAGTTTTTTTCATGAATCTCTGAATCTCTGCTTCTTTTCTTACCTGCAGCTTTATAAAAATTTTATTTCTTAAAATACAGATAAGGGAGTTGCCATTGATATCCATCACAGGTTCTGAACATAAAAATTTTACTGAAAGTACCTGTAACACCATCTTAAAATATAAAAACATGCTTCATAATGGATGAATTTACATTTTTAAATGACTAATTTTCTTTAAGTAATATGTAACATCCATAATCACACATATACATAAATTCAGCTGGTAGAAAAATATGAACAGAAACTGATGAGTCTAAGTTCAGTTACATAAGCAAATGGCTTTCTGAAAGTTTGGAAAGGAAAATAAAATTATTGTAGACGAAAATAAATTTAAGTTACATGGTTGACCTACAGAAGTTCTCAGCCTGGAATAATCGACACTTGTACAATTCAGGGAAATATGAAATAAGATGTTGGAACACTCAACCAGAATGGTAAAATAAATGCAGGAACAAAAAAGAGACAATATTTGTTATTCAGTACAAAGTGTTTGCAAATACATTGGTAAAAAATACTATTACTTCAGAATTTAAGTACTGAAATATTATGGAAACTAAGATCACTAATTTCATATTTATATGTAATTGATTCATACCTCGTACATTTACATATATAAAAACAGCTTGCTTCAACAAGATTTATGCAAATCTACTAGAACTTTATTTAACATATATTTCTCACTACCAGTACTTTCTTTTTTTAGTATTATTTTTTTTGGTTTTTCGGGCCACACCCGCTTGATGCTCAGGGGTTACTCCTGGCTAGGCGCTCAGAAATTGCCTCCTTCCTTGTGGGGGACCATATAGGACGCCGGGGGATTGAACCACGGTCCTTCCTTGGCTAGCACTTGCAAGGCAGACACCTTACCTCTAGTGCCACCTCACCTGCCCCAATAGGTAATCACGACCACGAAGGAACTCGAAACCAGTACTTTCTACTAGCAAACTCTTTATTATATTGTACTGCTATTCTCTTTCTTTATTTACATAAAGTATGGATGTGACATGTAATCCTTAGTTAATGAAAACAAGCTCATACACTTCCATTATCTGCATATGTGGCATATTTTACCAAATGTTATGAATCATATCAAATAGTATCTTAAACTGACATATATTTTTATTTGAAAATATTAAATGTTTTAGCATACGCCATATTGTTGAAGTAATTGGCTCTCACTCTAATCAGGATATTTCTTCTTTGCATGTGCTTATCTCTTCCTGATGGGAAGAATCTCTGGAATGGCCCCTTACCCTTACCTGTTCTACACCCAGGAGGGTGGGCCTACTCTTACCAATAAGGATCTCAGATCCAAGAAACTTCTGTTTTTGGCTCCACAGCTAGCCTGTCTACCTGCCAATACCCTTTTGCCTGCTTGCAGACAGCTTGTGGTGGAAGTTTCTTAGCCTACTTTATCTCCTTAATCTGGTGTAGATTATTTTCTGTGACGACCTTGCTTCCAGACCCACTTTTCCCCAGGATTGGGGTATGAGGCTTCCACTATACCTGGTACTGTGAACATGAGTATCATATAAAAAGAGTGAGATGTTTCCTGGGTAGATTTCATAGTTACTCAAGGGGATAATTCCACATTGGATAAAGAATCTAGTTCCAGTTTGGTTCAAGGCTATCATAATGTCCTGGTTTTGGGTTGAGGTACCCTGGCCCTTCTTCATATTATCATGCTACCTTCTTTTATTTCCAACAATTAATGTAACATACAGGAGAGATAATTTGTATATTCATTCTGGTATTACTCCAAGTAAGCATTATAATTTTTTGTACAGTACACTATGGGATGCACAGGCCAAGCCTTCTCCTAGTTCAGAAAATAAAAGAGCCTTCCCGGAAGTGACATGTATCCAGCCAAAAGTCCTCAGACCAGCAACTCACTGCCCACCACTGGAGCAGAGGATTCACCAATTGCTGAGATGAATATACCTCATGAAGAAAATACTGAAAATGAGCTGGCTGCAGCTTCCTCGAATGCTGAATCTGAAAGTGGCTCTAAAAGAATACTCTTGAGCCCTCCCTGACTGCAACTCATTGTAGAAGGCCAAAGATCGGGTTACCCCCATTCCCTCCCATCAGGAAGACAACCAACCCCTAGACTATGGGGGCATAAAAAGGTATTGGAAATGACCAGTTCCAGAACTTTGTTTATAAAGGAACTGGTCTGGCTCTCACTGGACTTCATAATCAAGGTAAAACTTGTAATATGAAGTCAATATCACAATGCAAAGTAACATTTTACTAATTATTTTACCAGAACCAGTACAAGAATGATCTTAATAGGATATGTCTGTTGGGATATAAAGGCAAAGTGGCAGAAGAATTTGCAAAATTATGAAATCCCTATGGGCAGGACAGTGCAGGTATATTAGCCCAAAAGACTTTAAGATAAACATTGGAAAACTAAGTTACAAGTTTGCATGGTACAGCCAACAAGGTTCACATGAACTACTTCTATGTCTGAAAAATGGTTTCCACGAAGAGCTGAATACAGATTATTGGCAGGAACGACATAAAAAAAGAAGTTTGAATCCCAGCATCCCATATGGTTCCCCGAGCCTGCCAGGAGTGAATTCTGAGCATAGAGCCAGAAGTAACCCCAAGCACTGCTGGGCGTGACCCAAAACCCAAAAACCTATCCAAAAAGAATAATCTTCTTGATGACATAAAATCTGTGGATCATGCTTGCAGAGACAAAGCAGTTCAATGAGCCCTATTATTATTACACGTTTTCAAAGCCAATTCAAATCCATAGTCCAGTGTCACAAAATGTCTCAGAGGGGCCGGCTAGGTGGCGCTAGAGGTAAGGTGTCTGCCTTGCAAGCGCTAGCCAAGGAAGGACTGCGGTTCGATCGCCCGGCATCCCACCTGTCTCCCAAGCCAGGGGCAATTTCTGAGCGCTTAGAAAGGAGTAACCCCTGAGCATCAAACGGGTGTGGCCCCCCAAAAAAGACAAACAAAAAAAAAACACAAAAAAACAAAATGTCTCAGATATTTGAGATTTCCAAGCATTTATACTTGCCATTGGGATCCACAGGCAAATGCATGCTTCAGGATTGTCTCAAGTTATTTTTCAAAGAAGAAAAACTGACAGACAATAAAGGGTCTTATAGCAGTCACTGCAATACACAGCTGAATTCTCTAAAAAATAACAAAAAAATTGGAAAATACCAACTGTTCTTTTAATACATCTGAAATGCTTTTCCTACAAAAGCAAGCAGACACAAAAATGATAGACCTACAAGGACTTCCCTTTAGAAAACTTTGTCACAGTAATTAAGGATTCTATGAAGAATTCTGAAGAATACAACATGTTCTTTGTTTTGCACCATTATGGTGACATGGCGAAAGGTTATTGCACAGCATATTGTAAAAACACACAAGACAATGCTAGATTAAATTTGATGATCATGATGTTTCAGAAATCCCTTTCATCTTCAAAGTCTTCAGCAGCATATATTCTTTTTGTACTTCAAAGAGACCTGCAGCAACAGACACAGCTGTGTAGCTTAAAGCAGGTGTTCATCTAACTTACCTTTATTTCTGTCTAAAATAATTTCTAATGCTTTTTTTTTCAGGCCACACCCTTTTGATGCTCAGGGTTACTCCTGGCTAAGCGCTCAGAAATTGCCCCTAGCTTGGGGGACCATATGGGACGCCCCGGGATTGAACTGTGGTCTTTCCTTGGCTAGCGCTTGCAAGGCAGACACCTTACCTCTAGCACCACTTCGCCGGCCCATTTCTAATGCTTTTACCCAGAAAAAAAATGCAGAATAGATTTGGATGCCAAGGACTCCCACTACAGTACTCACCATAAGAATGTTATAGTTACTTAATTTTAAATTGATATGTTTACAATAATTTTCTAATGTTTTTGTTCACAGAGATACTTGGAGAAAAAAATTGGATGCCCTAGATTCACTTTTAGTGCTCTATATTATTAGACATTTATTACAGTGCTCATTATAAAAGTGACTTAACAAATATTCAATGTCTTAAACTAGTCATTTTTTTTCTTTTTTCTTCTTTTTAGGTTTTTGGGCCACACCTGGTAATGCTCAGGGGTTACTCCTGGCTATGTGCTCAGAAGTCGCTCCTGGCTTGGGGGACCATATGTGACACCGGGGGATCAAACCGCAGTCCACCCTAGGCTAGTGCTGGAAAGGCAGACACCTTACCTCTAGTGTCACCACGCCAGCCCCTAAACTAGTCATTTCCAATTTGATCATAGATACTGATATTATTTAATGTTTCAGCCAAAGATATCTTTGGAGAAGGAATCTGTATGCTATACTCCTGCTTCAGTGCTCATTCATGAGTATGTTGTGACATACTCCTATTTTCAGTTGAAAATATATACTGAAATATATATAGTGAAACATATATTGAAAATTATTTTTAATTTAAGCAAGTTTGTAATCATATACTAATGTTTATGTTCCAGATTTCCACAGGATAGGAAACTGGATGTTCTAAACGTGTAATATGATACTTCATGATGTAATCTCTTACAGTGCTCATAACATTATTTAGTAAATTCTGGAAAAGGCCTTTTGGATATGTTGCTGAATAAGACTTGGATAAGTTGATTGTTTTGAGATTGTATTCACAATCTAACCTATGAAACTTTTTCAGCCAGGTTTACCCTCATCAGCTTTGATTCCTAGGAATTGGAAACCTTTTCCATCTTACCAGCCTGCTTGATTTTTAAGCACTTTTACCCATTCTAGCGGAGTCTGTTGTCAGCTATAACCTATTGATCAATCTACAATGTCTATCATTGTGTATGTCTATGTGTGTGTGGTTGCCACCTTTACATCACTCTAAAGTTCATTTGTTCAACACGTGTCAATATAGGTTGTATATAGTTCTTCTTCCATCCCCCTCCCCTGCTTTACATTTGTAATGAGGATGTAAACATTCAAAGAATTAGTTAGTTCTTTGAATTATGTTTGAACTAGTTGTAGGAACTTATTGATTACTAATTAATTACAAGTTACATAATATCTGGACATGCATCTATTTTATATTGGCATATGTAGTGTTTATAAATCCCCTAGAAATTTAAGCTTTAATAGTATCCAGAACATGCTAATTTCTTTCATACACTTTAAGGAAAATTCTCACTCACAGCTCTCCCATTTAAATGAATCATTATTTTTACTATCAGATTAAAACAACCTTAGTTCCCTTTGTATATATAAAAATTTACTGTACACCTTTGGAAAAATAAACAGTATATAAGTTTCAGCTTTAATCAATTAGCAAAGAGTTTGAATAAATTATAATAGTGCAGACAATTTATTCTCCCCATACTGGTTTCAGTTATTTTAGAAAAATACTATAGACCTGTATAGATTTTTACTGCTGGATATGAATTATATAATAATGATTTAAAAAATCAGAGTAAGAACCATGCAGCTTGATAATTTTATCCTTCTATATACCTATGGTGTATTTTGAAATTTCGTTTATTAGATATTTATATATAATCACTTCATAAATTGAATGAAAACTTTATATAATTTCTTTTAATCATTAATTTTATAATCCCAGATTGAAAGAATGTCATTTTAAGTATATATTTAGTAAATAGTTCTGCAAGCACAGACTAAAAATCAAAATAAAGTACAGACCCTTCTTCACCTCGATTCTTTTCCCTTCTGAATGTACTTTATAAGACTACTTTTGAATGATATGAATACATGCATTCTGTAATATGATTAAGAAACTGAGATCTAAAAAAAGAAACTGAGATCTACATCATTTGAAAAAGCCATAAAATTTACAGATTGATCATACTATGTATTTTTAACATTATTCATCTAACGATTATGAGATCAGACTTTCACTTTTGATCATATGCAAACTCATAGGAAGAAACAACTGACTGAATGGTTGAATGCTTATGTGCGATGAAAATCCATTTTGTGCAAAGTTATCAGTAAAGCTGAACCCACATCACTCTTCACTCTAGTGATAAAAAATAGTAAATAAAAATAGTAATAAAAAACTTTAATGGAAAAACAGAAACGGCTAAAACATTTAATTTTACGAATATTGTCTTTCACTGCATAAGTTACCATTAAATTAAACCTCAAAGAAAATAAAAATATATGGTTTCATAAGTCAAAGGTGAATATCTTTCTAGAACCAACATATATATTAAAATGAAAAATAAACTATGTGGGATCAAAAGGAACTTTAAAAAGTGTTTAGCTGCTAGTCAAACAACATGGAGCAATGCATAAACCAGGGATTAGCATAAGTGTTCTTTTAAGAAGCTGAGCTATTGCTTATAAAAAAACATCTAAGAAAAATCCATTATTCAAGTTATAAAACCAATTATTATATTTATCTTTTAAAATTTCACAAAGAAAATTGTTCTAATGTTAATGAAAATGAGAGAGCAGGATTGAAATGTTATATTATTATAGTAAAAATGAACTGCATATAAATTATACTGATTTAAGAATCTATTAATGCAAAAATATGTAATTGGGTCATTATTATTTATAAAATACAGCATGCAATGAAACATTTAGCTTGAAATACTATATCTTCAGTATACAGTGAACTGGGAATTATCCATTACTTTCATCATTATAAATACGAAAAAATAATATAGAAACCAAGGGTGGGGAATGAGCAGTATATGGACTTGGTCAGTAGATGTACAGACTGTGACACAGCAGACTCAACATTTCCATCTTTAGTTTCTGCACTGTCTGTCACAGCTGTACTAATGATGCAATAAACTGCAGAGATGATAAAGACAATTAAATAATCATTTTGGTCAGGAAGGTAGCCACCATCCAGTTTGCTTACATGAATATTATCAGAAATCAAAGAAGTTAGCCAAAATAAAATAAATTACAAGTGATAAATACTGAAGCACATAATCAGCATGAATAATTGAGATCTAAACATAGGCACAGAATATAGGGTTCACATATTCCACCTAACTCTTTTGCATCAATTTATATTGATCTTCAGAACATATTTTCTCACACAAGGGACAAGTCGTATAATATTTTTTGGTTTTGGGGTCACACCCGGTGGTGCTCAGGGGTTACTCCTGGCTCTGTGCTCAGAAATCACTCCTGGCAAGCTCAGTGGACCATATGGGATGCTGGAATCGAAGCACTGACTGTCCTGGGTCGGCCATGATCAAGGCAAATGCCCTACCATTGCACTCTCTCTCTGCCCCCTGAACTTTGCATAATTTTAAAGACTTTAAAATATAACAAATTTAGATATTTTTCATTTTACTTTTCTTTAAAATAATTAGAAGAAGGCATTTTTCTAGTTTTTAGTTTTTCTATGAACATTCTCATAATAGTCATAATTTTGATGCTATATATGGAAACTTCAGGCAGAACAAACCCCAATACTATTATTCAAATGTAGAGAACAACCTAATGGTTTTTAAATTTCATATTTAAGAATGTATTTTTTAAATCAAAATTTAATTGTAAAAGACTAGTTCTGAACAACCACATCTATCAAACTGAATTATTTTCCTTGGTCTATGTGGAATCCATATATAATTTCAATGAGGTAAAAATTGCATACAATAAAATACCCAAATCTATGAAGTGGGATGTTCAGGTCATATTCAATTGATACTCAGAAACTATATTACTGGCCTTATGATCAAGAGGCAGTATGTGCTCAGGAGTATATGTGATACTTTGGATTCAAACCAGGGTATTCAAGGCAAACAGCTTCTCATGCTGTCTCTCATCACCAAATAGACAGATATTAAGGAAAAGGATAGATAATTGACTATAGAATATATGGGCATATTCTATACAGCTATATATAGATATCAGAATATTGATATTGCTTTTCACCTGAGTTCTGTAATCCTGTAAAAAATAAAAAATTAAAAAAACTTTGAAAAGCAACAACATTTCCTTTATTACTTAAGGCTCACAAAGTTGGGTGCTGGAGTGATAGTGCAGATGATAGGGAATTTGCCTTACACACAGCCTACCTGAATTTGATCCCTGGTAACCCATATAGTCCCTCCAACCCTGCAGGAGTAATACTTGAGCACAGAGTCAAGAGTAAGCCCTGAGCACAGCTAGGCATGGCCCAACATTCCTCCTCCAAAATAAAGAAAAAATATTTTATTGGGATTACATTAGTCCGACATATCAGAGCACCTGAAGTTATTCTCAGATGTCTGTATGGCTATAAGGCTGAATGTGTTCAATTATAAGGAAGAGCTACAATAAAAACAACATATATTCATAAGCTAACCATTGATAAAGAAATTGTACAAAGCATTTAAATTTTCCTATCTAAACGTGAGTGGTCAAAGAATTGGCACATATAGCAAGAAAACAGTCAGCTACTAACTTTAGACCTTGTTTAGAAGATAACTGGAAGTACTATTCAAGTCTAATTCTAAATTAAGACATGACATTCACTTCAGTTATCAGTTTTTGTAATGATACCGATACATAAATGAAAGAACATAATAAAAATCAGTTTGGGGCAGATAGATACTTCAATGGCTAAGGCTTGTCAACCTGGGATAGATCCCCAGTACAGCACATTATACTCTGGGCAGTATCAGGAGTAATTCCAGAGCACAAAGCCAGGGTAAGCTTTGAGCATTACTGGGTATGGCAATAAATAAAAAATAAAAATAAATAAACAAACAAATAAAATAAAATAATGGGTTAACTGATGAAATATCCTTATCTTTGACATCCGTACTTAAAGCAAAATGTAGGAAAAATACATAGGGTAATAAATCTAAATTTATATATTTATTCATGATTCCTAACTGAACCACTTGGGGGTAATACATTCTAAAAAGGAATTAAAACTATTCTCAGCTTCCTTTCAATAGCCCATAGATTAATTGGGTCATCAGTAGATAACTGCAGGTAATAATATATTATACTATATATTAATAAAAAAGGAAAATGATCAAAATATCAATGTTATACATCAATAAATATACTTCTGTATTCCCCTGAATACCTTTGAATACACTTAATATCTTTGGTCCTCGATCTTATTGGTAAATATAACTATATTTCTTTCTTAACTCTTTACAATTGCACACCCTGGAGTACATAATTTATCACTGTTACTAGCAAAATAATTTACTACCTGATTTATCTCTTCATGATAGCATGTTTTTGTTAGTGCCATGAACTGTCCTAATACATTAGGAAATTATTTATTTAAATAATAATGGAGGATCATATTCATATTCTCCTGAGAGTATATCTATTTAGTACCCAGAATCATATTCTACTCACTTTTATTTTCCAATATCGTTGTATATGACACCAATTTCCTTGCTCTCCTATTTTGAAAATCCCTTGAAAGTCTTATATATATATTCTTTCATATTCATGAATCCCTTTGGGGTAAAGAATCCATAGACAAATTCTATTTGAAAACTACAGTGTTAAAATAGAAAAAAGGCACTCTATGTCCCTACTTAAACTCCTTCAGTATCCTTTTGCACCTCAATCATTTCAAAGTGAAGATGCAGCATTGTTTAAGAATACATATTTTATACATGAAGAACTGAGTCCTATCACTTCCGAAGAAATACACACACATTTATCTGACCAATTCAAGGATTCCAACTGACTGCTTAAGAACTTAACCAAAGAACTTAATAAAGAACTCCTAGATCTCAAGCATTTAAAATAGTATCCTTTTTAAAAGAATAACAACAAAAATCAAATGGGTTAAAAACTGTGGACTTTATCCAATTACTAGAATTTCCATATCTAATATCCTTGTTTGAAAAATAAGCAATAGACTTTTAAGTTTTATGCATCAGTGGTTTATTTAAGACCCAAGTATTTTGTATAGAACATTGAATTCAATTTTAAGGACATTGGTTATCCCATGTAATTCATTTCTCATTCAATATATAAAACATCTCATTATTTGCCTCAGTAGGATTGATAACTTAATACTAGATATTAATAATTGAAGTACTGAGTTGAAAAGGCATATGACATTGAGAAATAAAAAATTAGGGGACGAAGCAGTGGCACAGAGGTGGCTGACCTGCCGTATTTTCCCATGTATAAGACAACTTTTGAAACAAAAAAAGTCAATCGAAAATCGGGGGTCATCTTATACACCGAGTATATACCGAAAAATGTTTCAATATGTCGCTAAACAAAAATTGTCTGAATATTGCCACAAAAGGAATTTTCCAACTTGATCCTGCACCAATCACTGCAAGGCTGCTCGGACCGCCTCTCTAACTCAGCCAATCCAAGCAGGCTTTTTATACATGCAAATTAGACAATGTTCTGGACCCAATCTACACTGTAAAAAGCCTGCTCAGATTGGCCAGAGTCAGAGAGGAAGTCTATTACAGTATAACCTTTGAACCTTTGCTTGTTGTGATTGGCTCACTGTGGTACAATCAGTTACAGGACAAGAACGTTCTGTCTGATACAACGAATATAAGCCTAAACCTATGTCTTAACTGCAAAATTAGGGGGTCGTCTTATACTCCTAGTCGTCTTATACACTGGCAAATATGGTAGAATGGACCATGGTTCGATACCCTGGTGTCCCATATGGTCCCCCAAGCCAGGAGCGATTTCTGAGAGCATAGCCAGGAGTAACTCTTGAGTGCCACTGGATTTGGCCCAAGAACAAAACAAAACAAAAGAAAACAAAAAGAAGAAAAAAAGAAATTAAAAATTGCTTGAAGTACTTCGGTTCATCATATACAACTTGATCTCTCCTCTATGGAGGAAAACTTGTCCCTAGAATGTACCATGACTATTCTATATTAATCTGTACTTCTCTGAATTTAAAAGACAACATCTACACATTCTGATATTTGTTGCTAAATGCTGACTCTTAGTTCTTGTACTATAATATATAATATGCTATATAAGATGTTTATAGAAATAACGTTTGAGGGCCGTAGCAATAGCACAGCGGTAGGGCATTTGCCTTGCACATGGCCGATCTAGGACAGACCTTGGTTCGATCCCCCTGTGTCACATATGGTCCCCCGAGCCAGGAGCGATTTCAGAGTGCATAGCCAAGAGTAACCCCTGAGCAGGAGTGACCCAAAAAGCAAAAAGAAAATGATGTTTCAGTCCAGACAATGGGTCCAATATCTTAATAAAATTTGAATCCTTAAAAATCTCAACCTTTTCTGTCTCTTAACATAGGACTCCCAAAGACTTTGCCACTTTCTCCATTCATGAAAAAAGATTCTGGCATCTCAGAAATAAAAGGGGAACTGGAGATTACATTAGATATTTTAGTTTCAATGTACGTGACTTATCAAACCATGATGAACTTGCTATTGAAGGCCTTGTATAAATGCAATATTCTGCCAACATTCGCCTAAGTGAAAACGTTCAGCATTTTTATTACTCTTTATAAATTTCTTGTGAAATTCTTTTTTTGTTTTGTGCCAAATCTTGAAATTCTCAGGGTTTACTTCTTGCTCTTTATATAGGAATTACTCCTGGCGTGCTCAGGAGACCATATAGGATGCCTGGGATTGAACCTCAGGATGGTTGCCTGTAGGACAACCACCCAACACTCCATATTATCACTCTGTTCCCTCTTGTGAGATACTTTACTTTTCTACTGTTAGCATTACTATTTCTTTGTATAGTCCTACTCAAATTTTTCCAAATATTAATTTCACTAGCCTTCTTACAAATGCAATATAGCCACAAGATTGCATTGTAGGCACACAATTTTTAATTCTTCCCTATATTGGTCTTGCTGAAATTCCTACATAGATCCTAATCTCATTCTTTATACTAATTATTCATATATCTGCACACCACAAGGAGATTCTATGAATCAAATCAGACACTAAATATATACATACCACAAGAACTTGCACTTCAGTTAAGCACTGGAGAGTTAATATCTATAAAGCAGTAGATAATTTGGAGCAATAGGTGATTTCAGTATGCTATGAAAAGCAAGAATATTTATGCTTGTTGGAATACCAATTAAATAACTGAAAATAGATAGACCTTCTAAAGGCTTTGTTATTACCACAAGTCGTGGTTGTAAGCAAAATCAAAGGTCATACTGGCAGTAAAACACCTGAGGCAAGGGGAAATTCGTTAGCTTATAATATGTAACTTAGCAGTTTATAAATCCCACTGCAATCAGACAAGATATTATTTATTCACTTATCACCTGATACTCTAATCAAGGAAATCAAAATCTCTTATTATAAAGCTCCTGAAGATGAAAAGGCCAACTGGAAATAAGATGGATATATTATTCACTCATTTTAGATACAGAGACACCCAAAAGACCACTCCATCTCATTTCAGTCCTTTGCACAAAATTTATTCTATGACCTTCACAAGATTATACATCCTGGGAAAAATCATCTACTCCATCAATATTAGCAGGTAAACCTCACAACTCACAGAGAAAATATGATACCTACCTACCCAAATGCAAAGGAAAACATCACAAAAACAAACAAAATCCCAGAATCATATCAAAACAAAATCACAGAATCCTTGCAAAGGCAGGAAAAGAAAGAAAATCACTTCTAGAAAGAACACTTACACTTAAAAAATTAGATTTTATTGAACTCTCAAAACTCTAAAATATTTCAAGACTGCTTTTAGCAGTACATGAATGTTCTCTCATTGGCTAGAATTCACAAAAGGGTCACTGTTAGCACTGTGAAATTTCCCCCATCCAAGATATTTGAATTGTCTGCTCAAGTGAATAAGCAAGTCATTCCCTGGCAAGTCATCTAATAAATATAAATTCTTCTGTCCCCTAAACTGCACATTTTAACATCCTCTGCATATGAAATGATTGAGTGTATCATGTATTAAAAATCTAAAAACTCTTCAGAGAAACTCAATTTTTTCATGGTCAAAGTCTTTGACACTGATTACTCGGATACTCTTCTTTTTTTACATTCTTTTCTTTATTTTAACATCTTTATTACAAATATGATTGTGATTAGGTTTCAGTCATGTAAAGAACACCCCCCTTCACCAGTGCAACATTCCCAACACCAATGTTCCAAATCTCCCTCCATCCCACCCCAACCCCACCTGTACTCTAGACAGGCTTTCCAGTTCCCTCATTCATTCACATGATTATGGTAGTTCTCAGTGTAGTTATTTCTATAACTGCACTCACTAATCTTTGTGGTGAGCTTCACGAAGTGAGCTGGAAGTTCCAGCCCTCCTCTCATTGTCTCTGAGGATTGTTGCAAAAATGAGATTTATTTTTCTTAACACCCATAGATGAGTGAGAGTATTTTGCGCCTCTCTCTCTCCCTCTGACATTTCACTCAGCATGATAGATTCCATGTACATCCATGTATAGGAAAATTTCATGACTTCATCTCTCCTGACAGCTGAATAATATTCCATTGTGTACTCTTCTTTTTTGAAATTAACTCTACATTTTTTTTTGTTTTTGGGCCACACCCGGTAACGCTCAGGGGTTACTCCTGGCTATGTGCTCAGAAGTTGCTCCTGGCTTGGGGGACCATATGGGACGCCGGAGGATCGAACTGTGGTCCGTCCAAGGCTAGCACAAGCAAGGCAGGCACCTTACCTCTTGCGCCACCGCCCGGCCCCAATTAACTCTACTTTTAAATAAAAAGTCTATTGACAGATCTATATAAGTTACATATGCAATTGGATAAATGAAATAAATACTATAAAGGACTTAGTAACTAAATCACATTTATTAACAGTTTAGAGTTGCTTCACCAACAATTACCAAATCTACTATATCCTAAAAATTAAAGTCAAATTGTCTAAAGTTCACATTACAATTACTATAAAATTAAACTAATGTTAGTTACCCTGCCATAACTGAGTTTTTTAATTATTAACATTATCAATTAATCTTTATTACTAACTCTTCTAAGACCAGCTAGCAAATTCCAGTGTAACAATAGATCATTCAATATATATGATATCAGGAATAGTACTAAGAATCTTCAAGAAACATGTATAAGTTCAGGTTCATTCCACTATCAAGTTCCTGTGAGATATCCAACAATAAATAAGCATCTTTAATCTTGATAAAATGGATTAATGCTATTTTTAGACTTTCCCAAACACCAAAATCCTGGTAAACAGCTAAAACTAAATAAAATATACCACCCATTTGGATCTAGGCAATGGTTTTCTACAAAAAAATATGTCCCTATAAAATTTAGATGAGATTTGTGCATGCCTCTTTTTAAATCTGTGATACGACAAAGGCTCTCCATAGTTGCATCCTATGCTTCACAAATAAATTGTTTTGCCCCCACTGTCGCAACAGAATCAACATGTTGCCTTGAATATGACCAACCCAGGTTTGAATTCAATCCCCAGTTCCCCATTTGGTTCCCTGAACTCTACCACAAGTGATCTCAGAGTATAGAACCATGAGTTGCCACGACATGCATAAACATCTCCATTTTAGGGGAACTCTGCAGGCACACCAGATGTATCCCCGGAATTCCCTGGTGTGGAGAACTGAAATAACTCCCACAGGTTTCCTCAAAAGGCCTGCTGTGGATGCTTCTTCCCCTGTGTGAATAACTGAGGAATTCCTGAAGAGATAAATTCATGCTTCGTATTACATTTTCATTATTTGGCTATCTCTTCTTTGAAAAATTTCAAGTGAAAATATGACCTCAATCAAATTCTTTTCAGAAATCCCAGCACTAAAGATTACTAAGATAAACCCTTTTCTGGATAATATTTAGCAGCAAAATCAAAAACAATATTTTTTCTCCTTTTCAAATACGTCCTTGTAACTTCAGTCATTGGTAATGAATAGAGTAGCCAGAATGCAGATCTTGGGCTATTGATTGTTCTCAGAAAATGGGTGCTATACCTTAGGGAATTTGGCTACTTCCTTGACCTCTAAAATAATAGATATCATCTCAGTGAAGATCACATTCCTAGATTTTTTTTCTACTCCTTAATAATCCCTTATTTTTCATTTGAAGTTAGTTTGTTAAGAGCTGCCTTGGATTGTGACCTTCTCCTTTGTAACTCAGAATTCTCACAGCTCACACCCATAGCTTAAGTATTATTGATAGCAAACATTCTTCTCAATACCTATGACTGGGTTTTCCCCCTTACAAAACCCCTTGCTTAAAGATTAAACTTGTCTCGCATCTATTCCAGAAGACGCATGTCCCCATATACAATATTTGTGTGTGGTTATCATTTAATTCATATTCTGCTTGACCACTCATGTACCTGCTTTTCTCTCATGAAGGATTTCTTCCCTACTAGAGTTGCTGAAATGCAAGAGGCCTGTACAATGAGTGATCTCAGAGATTAGAGCCAGGAGTAAGCCTTGTAAAACAGAACAAAGTATCTGTCAACCAAAGTGTGGTTCTCTCTTTCTCTACTAGATCCCCACCTGCTTACCCATCCTGAATCAACAATAAGCCTTTAATTAAGGATCCTGTCGAAAAATAGTCTGGTTTTAGGGTAAAACTTACTCTGCTTTATTATTAATCACAAATGCTCTCATTCATTTTCTGTCATTGCTTCTTTTAGAATGAGTCTTCTTTATTTTTCCTTTAAGAAATGTCCTTTTCTAAAGGATATTCCCAGTGTATTTATTATTATATATGGCATTCTTGCAATAAATATAAACGCAGTATCTGCTTGCCAAAGTCTGAATTTGTTTTTATTTGATAATGCAGACTATTTCCTTTACTCAAGAAATACTTTAACTTCCTTCCCACTCAAGTCCTGCCTTAAACACATTTATGTTGAAGAAGCAAATTATTTAACATAGATTTTTTTGCCAGTTCTAGAATTCATTTCAATTGAATAGTAAATATTGTTTTGTCTACCTCAGCATAATACAGAATTTCTTAACATGCAATACTATGATTAGATTTTTGGATATTACTAAAAGTGTTTTATATTTTATTATGAAACTATCAGTCCTCATTAGAAATATTTGTCAGTTTCTATTTAATTTACTAATTTTATAGTTTATATATTAGCATCATAATGGCTTCAAAAGTTATTAGTGAAGAATTTTCACTATAAACAGTTTTCATGTAATATTGGTATTATTTATTCTTGATAAAATAAAATTAACTGGAAATTCAGGCGAGTTTGGAATTTAAGAGTCACTTATGCTGAACACATTTTAATTTCATCAATAAATATATGAACAACGCAGATTTAGTGTTTTTCTTATGCCATTCTGACTATTTTAAACCTTTTATTTATTTTAGGGTCCATAACTGGAAGTGCTCAGGGCTTACACCTGGCGCTGCCCTCAGGAATTACTCTGGGGAAACATATGGGATGGCAAGAATCAAAGCCTGGTCAGCCATGTTCAAGGCAAGTGCTATACCCTCTGTACTATAAATCCAGTTCTTAAGTCTTTTTTAAAACTTTACTTACTTACATTTGGTTGGAATTAAGCTGTTTTTATTATTTATTTATTTATTCCTCACCCGTCTCTGGAATTAAGCTGTTTTTAAAGAATTAAGCTGTTTTAAATTAAAGCTGTTTTTATTCTACTTTGATGCATATGCTGATATGTAACTTTTCTAATATCAGTAATTCTTCTATTTACTTTATTACTGTTAGGGGTTTATATATGCACTAATAATTAAGAAAATTATGCTCTATACTTATTGACTTAACATTCATTTTCATTTGATAGTATCTCATGATATGAAAAAAATGTTAATGTTTATATGCATTTTTTCCTTAGCTAATTAGAGTAACAATTTATACCACTTATTTTAAACCTGTCTTATATTCTAGGATATGAATATGTTATTCACTGTTATAGATGTTTATTTAAATACTGTAATGGCTTATTTATAATATCCTCTATTATACATTACATATAGTATACAATATATGATAATGCATGAACATTAATTCCTATCCAATTGTGTAAATTTTGTTTTCTTCTATAATAAAGTACTAAGTATTATTTGGGAAGTTAATTTACTTATAGATCAGATTATATTGAGATATTTGATTAAATTTTATTTGGTTTATCCATGCTAGTGTTACTCCACAGCTAAACTGTTCCAAATTTTTCTTCTTTAATATTTACTAAGTGCCATGGGCTTTCAATAAAGGCCCTAAAATCCAGCTATTCAGAACTCAATCATCTCCTAGTCATTTGCAATTTCTTTCAGTTTTTAGTTAACTAATCCCAACAGTATTCTTCACCCTCTTTCTATATTTTCTCTCAGTGAATATGTCACTTAGTATTTGACCACATACTCTTGGAGATCCTATGTATTGTTTGGGGGCTCTTAATAGTTTCCTTCCAGTCCTACAAATTAGATCTATGTCAAAAACTCTAAGAAATGATATTTGTCTGCTCTTTTCAGTAGTCTATATGTATTTATTTGAGCCTCACTTCTTTGGTTTCAGTTTAGGAAGTATCTCTTCTCAGAAAGTTGACAGAATGGTAGAAATCATTTTTGTTTTTCTTTCAGGGATCAAAGAATCATAGTCTCATTTTCCTTTTGGCAACAAAATCTTAAAAATATGTGTAATGTGGTGCTGAAAAGTAACAACAGGCAAGGCACCCCGCCATTAACAATAGTGCAAACTACAGTGTTAATAAGGAAAATGAGACAGTAAGATAGAGAAGTAATTTTCCTGCTTGAGAGCAAAGCAGAAGTGGGATGCAGTGGGAGGGATATAGGAGACATAGGAAACATCTGTGACTGAAAAGGTATTTTGGTGAAGTATGGTGTACACTGTATGGTTGAAAACAACATGAACAACTTTGTAAGCATGGTGCTTATATAAAGCAATAAAAAAGTAAAAAAATATGTGTAATGTTTTAATCAGCTGGATACTAAATATAATACCATTTCTCCTTCATGTTTAGAAATAATGCCTGTTAAGTGTATTTTATAACTTTTCTACTTTACCTAATAACTCATTTCAGAGATCTTAATAAAGGCATTTTAGGAAAAATGGCTGCTCTGAAGATATGGTTTCTTTTCTGGTTTTAACATTTTGACAAAAAAATTATAATCTGTCTTATGTCAAGATTGAGTTAGGTTTAAATCATAAAAACTTGACATGAAGAATAGAATAACTGTATTACTCAACATACAATTAAATATTCTTTTTGAATTAGCACTATTTTTTCTAAGTTTAAATGGTAATATCTTTTCTAATACTATCTTTATTTAAGCATCTTAATTACAGACATGATTGTTGTTGAGTATCACCAGTGCAACATTAAATTGTAGTCTTATGCAATGAACACTTACTATCAGACGTTTTTCATATATCTTTCTCTTTAGCACTTTTCATTATATACATTTCTATAAAATTTAACCATTCATCTTAATCATTTGTTTTCTTCTTTTGTCTATTAAGTACCAAAGAATAGATATTTATCTGTTTTGCTCACTGCTAAATTCTTACTCCTGGGAACAAACCCAGACAAAAAGAAAATTTGGATAAGTAAAAAAACATATAAAGTATACCACTTGTTCTTTCACATTCTTCTTGATATTTGCCACATTAACATAAACATATTATTTTATTTGTTTTAATATTAGTCTTTCAAGTACCCTAAAACAGTGAAATTCCTATGGGATTTAGCCATGGGTGAAACCCAGTAGCTCTTCTTTAACTCAGAAAGCAAAAGCACAAAATAGTTAAAATGAATACAACCATATTGATATGTGATATTTATGCTAAAGTAAATCTCAGCAACTGTAATACAGGAAATGATTCCAAGACATTTCTCTTAAAACTCTCCACCTGAAAGGCTGGAGTTATGGCACTCAGGTATGTGCTTGCCATGCACACAGCTGACCTGGGTTCAATCCCTGGCACTCATATGGCTCCATCATCTGCAAGAAGTGACACCAGAGTGCAAAACAAGAAGTAAGCTGTTGAGCAACACCAAGTGTGTCCAAAAACAAAAAGGGAAAGGGAAAAGAAAGACGTCTCTGAAGAAGTAACTTCATCTGCCTTAGGTTCTTTAAACCTGGAACACCCAAACATTTAGTATGGAACAGAACCTACCCTAAATTTTTAAACTTGCACTCCTAATTTTGAACAGTTTAGGAAGCAACATTTTTCCTCAGTCACATAAAAATGTAATAGCCCTTAGGCATTAATGGAAGGATATTGGCATTTTTTTCGCTTGTTTGGCTTTTTTTTGGCGGGGAGGCACACCCAGTGACACTCAGGGGTTACTCCTGGCTCTGCACTCAGAAATCGTTCCTGGCTTGGAGAAATGTATGAGACACTGGGGGATTGAATCAGGTCTGTCCTAGGTCAGTCAGAAACACTGGGGGATTGAATCAGGTCTGTCCTAGGTCAGTCACATGCAAGGCAAATACCCTATCGCTGCGCCATAGCTCCACCCCAAGATTATTGGCACTTTCGTGGGACCATGGTGCATAACCTTATACATCTAGAAGAAAATAAGCATTTATACCCTTTAATTTTGATTTTGGGCCACATCAGGTCATATTCAGGAGTTACTGTTGGATCTGCACTCAGGAATCACTCCTGGTGGTGCTCCATGAATCAAACCCTGATTGGTCACGTGGAAGGCAAGCACCAGGCATATGCTGAATCTATATATTCTAATAAACAAATTTTAACTTAGTAAAAAAAGGATGTTTATAATAATATTAGTTGGTTGCATCTTATCTTCCTGAACCATAATGGAAGACATATCACACTCTACGAGTGGTCCTCAAAGTATGGCCCGTGGGCCAGATATTGTATTTGTATCTGTTTTGTTTCTTCATTGCAAAATAAGATATATGCAGTGTGCATAAGAATTCGTTCATAAGTTTTGTTTTTACTATAGTCAGACCCTCCAATGGTCTGAGGGACAGTGAACTGGCCCCCTGTTTAAAAAGTTTGAGGACCCCTGCCACACATAAGCACATGGCAATTCAGATATTATAAGCTGAATTATTAAATCGTTTAATAGCGTGTATATTAGCACTATTTAACATTACAGAAGTTTGGGGAGTTATTATTAAAATATTTTGTGAATGTTCCTAACATGAAAATTCAGATTATATCTTATTAGCAAATACAGAAACACAAAAGGCCTAGATGGATTCACTAATGACTAGATGGATTCACTAATGACTAGATGGATTCACTAATGACTTTTTCAAACCTTTCAAGAGAAACTACTACCAATCCTGGCCAGGCTCTTTCATGAAATTGAAAATACAGGAACACTTCCAAATAGCTTTTATGAAGCCAACATCACCTTGATACCAAAAAACAGAAATGCTTAAAAAAATAATGAAAGAAAGAAAAGAAAAGGAAAGACCAATATCCCTGTTGAACACAGATGCAAAGATCCTCAACAAAATCCTGGCAAAAAGGATTCAATGTCTCATCAAGATCATTCACTATGATCAAGTAGGTTTCATCCCAGGAATGCAAGGATGGTTTAAGACCCATAAATCTATCAAAATAATACACAATATCAACAACAAGAAAAATAAAAATCACATGATCATATCAATAGAAGCAGAGAGCATTTGATAACATCCAACACCCATTCTTGATTAAAAAAAACCCTCAGCAAGAAGAAAATGAAAGGAACCTTTCTCATTATAGTTAAGGCCATCTACCACAAGCCAGAGGCAATTATTGTCCTCAATGGAGAAAAAAATCCTTTCCTCTAAATTCTTGTACAAACAAGGATGTCCTCTCTCAGCACTCCCATTCAATGTAGTACTGGAAGTACTTGCTATAGTGAGTAGGCAAGAAAAAGATATCAAGGGAATCCAGATAGAAAAGGAAGAAGTCAAGCTCTCACTGTTTGAAGATGACATGATACTATACTTAGAAAACCCTACCAGGGGTCCTCAAACTTTTTAAACAGGGGGCCAGTTCACTGTCCCTCAGACCATTGGAGGGTCTGACTATAGTAAAAACAAAACTTATGAACGAATTCTTATGCACACTGCATATATCTAATTTTGCAATGAAGAAACAAAACAGATACAAATACAATATGTGGCCCGTGGGCCATAGTTTGAGGACCACTGCACCAAAAAGCTTGTAGAAACAATAGATTCATATAGCAATGTGGCATGCTACTAAATAAACACACATAAGTCAATGGCCTTTTTATTCACCAATAATGATAGGGAAGAAACGGGCATTAAGAAAACATTAGTGCCACATAAATTCAAATAACTTGGAGTGAACTGGACAAAAGATGTGAAGGACCTCTACAAAGAAAACTATAAAAACCCTGCTCCAAGAAATAAAAAAGGACATGTGGAAATGGAAACACATACCCTGATCATGGATTGGCAGGAATAACATCATTAAAATGCAATACTGCCCAAAGCATTTTACAGATTTAATGTGATCCCTCTAAACAGATCCAGTACATTTTTCAAAGAAGTGGATCAAACTCTTCTGAAATTTATTTGGAACAATAAATGCCCTCGATTAGCTAAAGCACTCCTTGGTAAAATGAATATGGGAGGCATTACTTACCCCAACTTTAAACTGTATTACAAAGCAACAGTTATCAAAACAGCATGGTATTGGAATAAAGACAGACCCTCATATCAGTGGAATAGGCTTGAGTACTCAGAGAATGTTCCCCAGATGTACAATCACTTAATTTTTGATAAAGGAGCAAGAAATGTTAAATGGAGCAAGAAAAGCCTCTTCATCAAGTGATGTTGGCAAAACTGGTTAGCCACTTGCAAAAAAGCAAACTTAGACCCCCAGATAACACCATGTACGAAGGTAAAATCCAAAGGGATTAAAGACCTTTATATAAGACCTTAAATCATAAGGTATATAGAATATCACGTAGGTAAAACACTCCATGACATTGATACTAAAGATATCTTTAAGGAGGAAGTAGCACTCTCCAAACAAGTGGATGGAGAGATAAACAGATGGGAATATATTAAGCTGAGGAGCTTCTGCATCTCAAAGAAAATAGTTCCCAGGATACATGAGCCACCTACTGATTGGGAGAAACTATTCACCCAATACTCATCAGATAAGGGACGAATATCCAAAATATACTAGGCACTGACAGAATTTTACAAGAATAAAACATCTAATCTCATCGAAAAATGGGGAGAAGATATAAACAGACACTATGACAAAGAAGAAATACAAATGGCTAAAAGGCACATGAAAAAATCCTTCTCATCACTAATCATTAGGGAGATGTAAATCAAAACAACTATGAGGTACCATCTCATGCCACAGAGATTGGCACACATCACAAAGAATGGCAATAAGCAGTGTTGGTGGGGATGTGGAGAGAAAGAAACTCTTACTCAATGCTGGTGGGAATGCTGTCTGTCCAGCCTTTATGGAAAGCAATATGGAGATCCTTCCAAAAGCTGGATACTGAGCTCCCATATGATCCATCTATACCACTCCTATCTAGGAATATACCCTAGGAGCACAAAAATAAAATACAAAAATCCCTTCCTCACACCTATATTCATTTCAACACTATTTACAATAGCCAGACTCTGGAAACAACCAAGATGCCTTTTAACAGATGAATGTCTAAAGAAACTGTGGTACATATACACAGTGGAATATTATGCAGCCATCAGGAGAGATGAAGTCATGAAATTTTCCTGTACATGGATGTACATGGAATCTATCATGCTGAGTGAAATAAGCCAGAGTGAGAAAGATAGAATAGACTCATTCATCTATGTATTTTAAGAAAAATAAAAGAAATTTTTGCAATAATTCTCAGAGACAAAGAGAGGAGGGTTGGAAGGTCCAGCTCATGACAAGAAGCTCACCACAAAGAGTGGTGAGTGCAGTTAGAGAAATAACTACACTGAAAACTATCGTAACTATGTGAATGAACGAGGTAAGTAGAAAGTCTGTCTGGAGTACAGGCAGGGTGGGTTGGGTAGGAGGGAGATTTGGGACATTGGTGATGGGAATGTTGCACTGGTGAATGGGGGTGTTCTTTACATTATTGAAACCCAACTACAATCATATTTGTAATCAAGGTATTTAAATAATGATATTAATAAAAATATTTATCCATGCCCTTATAACATTCATATCTATCTACAAGAACTAATACATAAGTCAGTGATATATTTAAATTGGAGGCTAATAAAAGTAGAACAAATAATAAAAAGTAAAGTAGTATAATTTTAAATATGGTTATGAATAAAGAGAGTTATTTCTTCTATTAGAGATCATAAAGCCAATATTTCTATAGTATTTATTCTGGCAAGTAAGTGAGGAATGACTTCCGACACAGTATACATTTATAGATTTAAATTCAACATAGTTTTAAAAATATTCCCTTTGGAGGTAAATAGTATCCTCTTCGTTAAAATAATCGCTGGTTCTAGATAATATTGTTTTCAATGTCAAGCTTAATTCATTCATTGGCTTCTCTGTATTCCTATGGCCAAAGCTTTATATCTAACCTCCACTTCTAATTTTGATTTTAGTTTTTTTCCAAATTTTTTTCTCTCAGTCTTTTCACATTCTAGTTTATCTTACATACGGCTGACGAATTTAGATTCTATAGCTAATTTCTTTCCAAACCTTGCAATGCCTTTACTCAAACTACAGAAAAATAATTATATTCCTGCTGAAAATGTATGTTTTATTTCAATTGACAAACTTCCTTTTCTTTTTAATCCTTATCACCAGTTAAATCAGATTATTAGCTATAACACAATATGCCTGGCAGTGTGAAGTGTTCCTTATCTTGACTTATTCCAACCATACCATGCTTTCATCACTCTTTTGCTGATGACTTGTGATCAAGAACTGAGCCCTACTTATCCTTATATTTCCATCACAGCCTAGTCTTGTTCAGCTGGAAGCTCCAAAATATATTAAAAAGGAGTTGCTATTCTCAGTTATTTGGAAAGGAGGATTGTATAATATTTTACAGTTCGAAGCAAGATGTTATCTCAGAATATCTAATCCCTTTGAATACATTGGTTTCTTACCTATGGTATCATCCAACTTCTTGACAAAGAAAATTGTTTACAACATAAATGATATTTATAGAAAACAACGTGAAAAATATTAGAAATTAATGTATTTATACACATTAAATTGTAAGAAGAAAGGTGGTATTCTTGTAAGGAATAGGTCTGATACAGTGTAACACTTATGTATATCTTTAGAAAAATGTGGGTTTTTTTTTTGGTTTGGGGGCCACACCCGGTGATGCTCAGGGGTTACTCCTGGCTGTGCGCTCAGAAATTGCTCCTGGCTTGGAGGACCATATGGGATGCTGGAGGATCAAACCGCAGTCCTTCCTAGGTTAGCACGGTGCAAGGCAGATGCCCTTCTACTTGCGCCACTGATCTGGCCCCTAGGAAAATAATTTACTGTTAAAGCAAGACTTACTGCTGAGAGCCTAAATTATGAGCTAGATATTAACTATGATATATTATTCATGAATCTAAAGTTGAATACATTTTATATATTTTTCATATGCATTTTCATAATAGCCACATGATTACTTATAAACATTTCTAATAAGTTAACCTTATATGAACATTAAACATAGGAGACTATAGAAAATTAAAAGCTTACTTTAAAAACATACAAGCTAGCAATCCTTTTATTTTACAAGGAAATATAACAGTTCTGCTGTAACTTGAGGTATCAGGTAGCAAGACAGTCACCATATTAACCATGTAAAATATTTAAAAAGTTTTATGATACACTTTAAATAACAGTATTATAAAATACAGTGCATAAAAGAAAAAGGGAGAAATATGAGAGAGATAGAGAGATAGATAGATAGATGATAGATAGAGAGATAGAGAGATAGATAGTAGATAGATAGATAGATAGATAGATAGATAGATAGATAGATAGATAGATAGATAGATAGATAGATAGGTCTGTAAGTGGTAAGTATGGACATGTGTAATCGGCTATGGGTTGAGGCGGGAGAGATATATGGGGATATTGGTGGCAGAAAGTGTGCACTAGTGAAGGTATGGATATTAGAGCATTGATAATTTAAACTCAATTTAAAAAGTAAAAAATAAAAAATCATTAAGATTTAAATTTGGTGGTTTCTGGAAAAGACTTCAGAGGTAAATACAAGTTATGATGGAACTACACAGAGTCTGGAAATCAAAATAACTGACATAGGGTAAAGATAAGGCTGAGGGACTAATGCAAATTGTTATCACAGAGAAAAAATTTTATAGAAACTGAAACTCTAGGGAGTGCTCAATACATGTCTAATAATGTTGCTATAAACAATATACCTTAGTAAAATAAACAAGGAAAATAAATACCAGAAAAATAATAAACTCTCAGAGCATGTAAATATACAATAATAGCAAAGTACAGCACATATACAACAGTCAAAGCTGAAAAACATTTAAAAATAAATTATAAATTTAATTTATAAACATGATTATGGTGAACAAATGCTTGATCAAAAAAAGTAGACAATATACTATATGTTTATTATCTGCGTGCATGAGATTTATGCACATGAGACATCAATAAGACACTGTCACCAACTGTGATAGATGTGTTACTCCTCAACTGGGATTCTGTTATTATGGCATAATTCCAAGATTTAGATTTGATGATGCTAAAACCACTTTGGAAACAGGCTTACATAGTCTAGGTAAGCATCAAAGAGCATACCTAGTAGGAATACAAAACCATGTCAAAGGTTTTTCAAAACCTTAAGTCATTAAAAAATGTATTAGGACCAGGAAGAGAGGGGTTATTATATTCAGCTGGCACCAGTTCAATCATTCTAACTGCATATTGCCCCCACTTTCTGGCATTCCCAGAGCACCCTCTAAACTATTATGGTGGTAGCCCTAAATATCAGCTGGTGTGGACCGACAAAATTATTTTAAATGTAATTATTTTAAATATTTAAATAATCAAGAAAAATCACCAGTGTTGGATAACTCTTCAGCCCTTTTTCTTAAAATACCAGTTTCTACAACTCTATTAGGCTCAATAGCAGAAAGATAACACAATTATCAAACTGTAGAGAATGGGACTATTCTCAAGATGCTATATTTGACTAAAAGCTACTCAATACTGGAGAATGCTAAGTATACTATCTTAGCTTTACAAATAGCTATGTCCAGTAATATTTTCCATGAAATGTCATTTTGTTGTTACTGTTTTTACATTTCCTGGTGTATCAGTAGCTTCTCTTGGTAGTTAACCTTAGAGAAGAAATATACTCTACTTAGCAGTGACTGTCCTTCCATATCTGTGTTGCCTAGTCACACAGTTACACCTAGAATCTCCTATCTAAGTCTTCAATGCTCTTTATAACCACTGATGGTTTCTATACTTCTCTGTGCATGAATAGCATCCAGCACAACCTTTAAGAAGAAACCCACAGAATAACCCCAGTACCTTTCTAGTACCATGTAAGATTCAGAGAATTTGTTCTTAAGAAACCTATTATGGATGCTAACCAGAATTGTGGAGATGATTTAAACAATATATAAAACTCTATAAACATTTTTGTATCAGTGAAACCAATGTACTATTATATGTCAATGGTTAACTAATAAAATATAATTTATACATATGTTAATAATTCCATATATATTTATCAGCTTCCCAGATATATTATATATATTTATCATGTCCTAGTATATTATATTATCATATCACATCAGAAAATATAATAATATTAGTTGCAAGTATCTTTATTTCATTTTGATTCAGGATTAATATTCATGTTTCTTAACCCATGCTGAAACTGGTGTTACACAATCAACCATTTTAGTCAATGTTTAAACATGGCCTTCTGGGACACACTTAAAAGCTCCAAATTTGGGAGCCAGAGAGATAGCATGGAGATGGAGTGTTTGCTTTGCATGCTGAAGGATGGTGTTTCAAATTCCGACTTCCCATATGGTCTCCTGAGCCTGCCAGGGGCAATTTCTGAGCTTAGAGCCAGGAATAACCCCTGGGCGCTGCTGGGTGTGACCCAAAAACCAAAAAAAAAAAAGCTCTAAATTTCTCTTCCAATATTATTCTTATAATACAGCAATATTACTTTGAGTTTCAGTTATAATAACATTGAGTTTCAGTTATCCCTGATTTCCTATGGTTTTCTAAACTTCATATCAGGGTAGATTCCTTTGTATTTCCATAGGAAAAAATGAGGAAAACAATTATTCAAAATTGTTATTGAAAATCCATCATGAATTACATCTACAAGAATTATGATGTGACAATAAAAATAATAAATATTTAAGGATTTAGAAATGTAGCTGTGAGAGCAAGAAATTCAAACCAAAAGGCCTCTCATGTGATAATGAGATCCACAGGTCCCCATTATAAATGATTTTTTTCCTTACAACATAAATTTACATAATCAAGAAAATTTTTTTTTGTTCAGACTTGGGGAGGATAAAGGTAGGTGGCTGCTACTGTCATGTCATGAACATTTAGTGTAATTTAATGGTATTTGGCAAGAATATTTCTAAACATTCTAAAATGTTCAGGATGGCCCTTCACAACAACAAAACAATGAGCTGGTCTAAAATATAAGTAGATTGAAAATTTAAAAGCACAGTGATATTACTGGCTTTGAAAATAAAATGTCTCTGAACACATTACTCTTAATTCCTAGTATGTTTTCAGATTTAATTGCTTATTATGTTTGATCCAATGAGAAAGTAAATATAAGTGAGAAATAAAAAGTCATCAAATTCAAATTAGTAATGAAAGGTAACTGGAGACTTCATGAGGAAAGAAAATTTTGAAATATGAAATTGAGAAAAAGTTATTCATGGACAGGAACTAGAAGTGGTACTTGAAGAAAATTACTATAGAAATATGCTATAAAACATCAGATCAGAAGACACAAGAGGACAAGGATAATGAATCACTGTAATGACAAATGAAATTAACGATGCCTCTGAAAGGGGAAGGACAGCACTGGTGCATTAAGTATTAGATATAAATTGAGAAAAATAAAAGAAGACTTTAGTGTGCAGTATAGTATGCTTTTGTATACACTACTTATTTGCTGTAGACATAAAAATAAATTATTTGCTAATCTTATTTTAGATAATATAAACAATTCTGTTCAAAGAATCAACATCAGACAGAATTCTGTAAAGTTGTAAGTCTAAAATTAAATGAGGAAGCCCTGGGGCTTCAATGCCATTTTCAGTTATTTCAGTCTATTTGATTTTGGTAAGTACACAAACATATATCATATGCATTTATATTAGACAGAGCAATAGAAATAAAATGAATGTTATAAGTAGATTAAATAATTATGAGAATGCATAAGTATGAATGAAATACATGGTATATTATATAAATGTTAAAGAATAATTTGAAATATAAACTAGATCTGTCACAAGGAAATGAAATGGCATACTGACATTTCATAAGCCAAGCTATATTCATATTAAACTAAAAATTCTTAAAATTGGGTAATAGTCAAACATGATATAATCAAACTACAAAGAAAGACAACAAAAAAGCTTACAAGGTCACTACCACCATATTCTGAAAAAGTCAACAGCTTATTTCAGGCAATGATGAACTTTTCAATGTTTTAATGACTCGTGGTAGACCTCCAAATTTCAAAACGCTGCCAAAATTAGCTGAAATTTTCACATATTTCTCATAATAAACTGTTCTTTAAATAAAGTAGGTTTGTTTTAATATTTGGGGCAGAAGCAATGTTTATTGTGTAAGCATAGAAATATGGTTTATTGAGGCTGGAGTGTGGTCTGTCCAGTGAGTAAGGCACTTGTCTTGCACACCACTGACATAGCTACAATCCCCAGTACCTACATGGTCCCCTAGAGTGATTCACACGTCCAGGAGCGATTCCAACATTCAGAGCCAAGAATCATCCCTGATCATTGTCATGTGTGGCCCCAAACCAAAAAAATATGTTTTCTTCTCATTAATTGCAATTAATGCCATCTCAAAAGTAATAGTGATTGTTAAATCCTCCAAATTATAATAAACTAAAATAATCAAGTGATTTACAATATAAAGATCTCCATAAAAATGTGTAAATCATAAAAAGAGGGCTCCAATAAAATGACACAATATTCAACCTCAAACTTATTTTATTTGCATTTATAGTTCCAATGTATAAAATTTCCAGCAATCTCTAACATATCTAATATATCTAAAATGTTCAGTTTGGGGCCGGAGCGATGGAGCAGTGGTAGGGTGTTTGCTTTGTACGCAGCTTACCCGGGACGAACCCCCAGGTCAGGAGCAATTTCTGAGTGCATACCCAGGAGTAACCCCTGAGCATCACTGGGTGTGGCCCAAAAACAAAAAAAAAAAGTTCAGTTCAATTGTCTAACATTCCTTTACAATTATACAAAAGAAAATATTTTTAGGGGCCGGAGAGATAGCATGGAAATAGGGTGTTTGCCTTTCATGCAGAAGGTCATCGGTTCGAATCTCGGCGTCCCATATGGTCCCCCGTGCCTGCCAGGAGTAATTTCTGAGCCTGGAGCCAGGAATAACCCCTGAGCACTGCTGGTGTGACCCAAAAAAACACACAAAAAAGAAAAGAAAATATTTTTAGAAACAATCCTGTTCCTAAATACATATGTATAACCATATTCTATTATTGATGGAATGAATGCACACACAAAATATAATCTATTCAATTATTGATGGCATTACTACTCTCTTAGGTTTCAAACACAAATCCTTCTTTGATATCTCTTCTTAGCATGTGTTTCATAAAATGCTATGAAAATACTTATACAGTGATGTTTTACAAATTGGAAAAGGATTTTTCAGTCTTTTTGGTACTTCTTGAATCTTTACTTTTTCTTTGTTTTCTCTACTACCCAAGTATCGGCATATAAACTCCTGAACAAAATTAATGCAACATTCAACTGAATCCTTCCTGCTTCCAATGTCTTCTTAGTCATTTTATCTTGCTCATTGAATGGATATAATACCTCAAAATTAGACTAGATTCCATTATATAAAATATGTAAATTATATAAATTATAAAATATTAAATACATAATTTATGAGTATTTAAAATATATAAAATAAATATTCTTTTGACTGTGAATTAAACTCAAGGTAAACTAAAAGAGACTGTGCTAAATGAAAACAATATTTGTATACAGCACACCAAAGAATAGGGACCAGAGATATAGTATACTAGGTAAAGCATACTTGCACATTCACACAGCCAAGCCAGAATCCTATATAGTCCATAAATTCATCCGGAGTGATACCTGAACACAAAATCAGGAGTAACACCTGCACATTGTTGGGTGTGACCCACAAATAAAATAAAATAAAAATGCTAATGTCTAAGACCTATAATGCACTAAACAAAGCTCAACAACAATAAAACCCAACAATTCCATCCACACTTCCACACTCGACGATCAACACTTAACCAACAAAAGGCATACATATGGAATTGTCAATTAGCATATGCAAAAGTGATCATTGTCATCTATTACTAGGAAAATTCAAATTAATAAAAAATATATCAGGTCACAGCAAGGTTAAGAAAAATCATACAATTTGCAGCAGTATGGTTGATGCTAGAGGTTATTCTGGGTGACATAAGTTAGAAAGAACAGTATAAATACAGAATGCTCTACTTCATGTGTGGGATTTAAAGATACACAGCAAGGTAGAAACTAAGGACCAAAGAACAGAATATGAGAACTGACCAATAACTCTACTTGTTGAGGGCTGGGGTGAAAGGAAAAGGCATTGGTGGGTACACTGATGGTGGGTTGGTAATAGAGTTATATCCATGATAAACCATTATTATTTGAGGAGAGTCTTTTGACTCTTGGCTCTGCTCTGAGGGATGACTCCTGGTGGGACTCAGGAAGCCAAATAGGGGGCCAGGGATTAAATCCAAGTCAGCCATATGCAAGGCAAAGGCATTAACTGCTGTAGTATCTCTCTTCCCCCAATAAATTATTAACAGTTTGGAACTACCAATATTAACAGTATTATAAACCACTGATTACTTTTAATGTGAAGTTTAAAATTAAAAAATAAAATAAAAAAGATAATGTCAATAAATAATAAAAGTAAATCTGTCCATTAAGTACACTCCTGAAACATTTAAACCATATGAAAATCTTCATTCTAATATCAAAAGCATGCCTTTGTGTGACTTTAATTTACTTCCCAGTATCACCTTAGAATCTAGATTTTTACTACTTGTTATTTTGATTTCCTAAGGGATGAAAAAATATGTCATCAATCATTTTCACCTTTCTCCTGAAACTAGTCTTTTCCTCTCTAAGTAAACAAAACTTGCCCATTTTTGAAAGGCTTACCAATAACTACTTCCTCTTTAATGGCAAAGAAATAATGGCACATTATAAATCAGAGGTCAATTAATAGTCACATGGAAAAGGAACAAGTAAATGAAATGATTGTCTACATTTATTAAACTGTCAAGAATAAAAACAAAAAATACAGAACTGAACTGTTGGGAGCAGAATGAGTAAATACTTATGGTTAACCAATAAACATTTCACAACACAAAATATGCACACTTTTTTCAAAAAAGAAAATGTCATGGGAAATAATTTAAGTTGTAAGAAGAATTCTAAATTGATATGAACAAATGACAAATGTGTCAACATAGATCTTGAAAACTTCTGTATCAACAAAAGCAAGATTTAAGTTCTTTTTTCATATAAGGGATTTAAAAGAAATACGTTCTTTATAAATAAACCAAAGTAAATGGACACTATACAAAGAAAACAAAAATGGATTCTCACAGCAGAACTCTGGTTAACATGTGCTGAATGGTAGGTTGTGCATTCCACAATCCCCAGAGAAGAAAAGGGAATCTTATGCCCCTTAGCGGGTAGGATAAGAGAAGCTGGTCTGGTAGAAATTCCCCACGATAATCAATCCACACAGTTAGGAATGTTAGCAGGCAAGAAACTCACACTGCAAGCTGTTTACCCATAAGACAGTTTCCTAACCTTGTGGAACCACAAGCCTCCTGACTAGCCTTTATTGAGATTAAAAAAAACCCACCCCAAGGTGAGGGGGAAAAGCCAGATAAAAAGGAAATGGGGAAACAAAACCCAAGGAAACCAATTGAGATCCATATGAGGACTAATTCAAAGGCCTCTATCTACAAACACATCGGGCTGAGTAAGGAGAGGGTCTGAGGGTCAGAAGGAAGTAGCAGACTAGAAACAATATAAAGTCTGTTCTGGAAGGTGTTCAGCACTTTGGTGGTGAGAAAATCATTTTATACTTTTTATGTGTAACTTATTCCAGCATGGAGATAGACCGTCTCTAGTTGAAACTTTTTATCAGGTTTCCAGAATTTCCTTACAACAATCTGATCATCATGTGCAAAACCAAAAACTGCTAAGCCCTGATTATTATATGTAGTACTCTAGAAAAATAAATAACATCATAGATGAAGTGAGAAATTCATACCTGAAGGGAATATATTAGAGAGCAGTGGAATGTCCAATATGAATAGCTTTTCCTCCATGTTATTAATCATAAGCAGAAGCACAGTCAAATCCTCACCTGTAGCAGAATGTTGTCACCGCACGCACACGACACAGAAAGAAGTTCTGTTAATTCTTGAATGTTCTAGTTCAGCAAACTGAGCTGAAAAATGAATATATCATAGTTATTACCCTTTATAATGTCACAAGTAATTTTTGGGCCACACCCATGTTATGCTCAGGGTTACTCCTGGCTAAGTGCTCAGAATTGGCCCTGGCTTGGGGGGACCATATGGGACAATGGGGGATTGAACCGCAGTCCTTCCTTGGCTAGCACTTGCAAGGCAGACCTTACCTCTAGTGCCACCTCAACGACCCCAGGTAATTTTTTAAATTTTTATTGAGGCCACTGCAAATTATAAATCATTCATAGTTGGATTTCAAGCATAGTGACAGTGAATTAGGGCCACACCCACCACCAGCGTTGACTTGACTCTACCAAAGCTCCGAGCATGCATCCTATACCTCCACCCTTAGCCCCTGGACTGCCAGTGTAACAGGTTTATTTTAAGTTTAGATTGTTATAGTTTGGGTCTCTTGATTCTTTTGTCATTGACTTTGGCTTGGGTATTTAGCTTTGACCATTTTTTCCTCCACCAATGCACCTCAGATCACTTGGCTCCTAGGCCCCATTCTCTCTTTCTTTTTCCTTTTCTCTATTTATAGAAAAACACAGAAATATGAGGTAAAACAAATTCATGTCCTGAGGTTCTATGAAAAATATAGGAGCTGCTATCTAGAAGATATAAATAAAAATTTTTAATAAGAAGGGGAGTTTTGATTTTGTTTTGCATAAGTGTAGCAAATGTTGGGGATATTAGAAAGAAAATACCCTTGGCCTAAAAAACAACATGTCTATACCCATAAAGCAACATGTCATAAGACCAACTATAGGCTTGGGACATACTAATATCTAACCCTGAATACTTTCTGCATGATCCCAGGGAAAGTTCTACTCAGTTGCGGTTGTTGCAGTCAGGCTTTTGTAATTAGAAGTATTCACAAGCAATTTTAAGTAATCTCATCCAATCTCCATAAATGAAGCTAGGCTATATGAAAATAGATTTGATTTCTTCACTAAGGAAAAAAGTAATATGTCAAAGGACATACAAGTATAAAAACAGAACTATAATTTTAATCTAGGCATTTTCACAACAGAAGTGATGCCCTTAACTATTCTGAAACAATGACTCCTACTAAATGCATAGATGCACTTGGAAATAACTAAAAGGAGCACCCCACTACAGTGAGCATGAAGAAATAATATAACATTGCCTTAAGGTCTACTCAGGAAAGAAGTAGAAAAGTACTATCTGCTTGAGGAACATAGAAGTCTAAAACATCTTTGTCCAATTTCCTAAGTGATCTGTTTAACTTACTTATAATCTGAATTTCATAAGGAAACTCAATATATGGCCATGATCCCTTATTAGGAGGTAGGATAAACATATGCCCATGAAATATAACAGTACACAAAATCCCTATTTATCCACATGCAAGAGTGTTTTTTAAACTAGTATATCAAATAGATATTTTTATCTCTCTGGTATTCAGGAGGCCCACAGCACTCCAATAATTGAATAAAGACCTAGTTATCAGACCTAAATCCATAAATCATATTGAAGAAAATATAGGAAGAAACCATTTTGAAAGTGAATCAGGAGGCCACATCAATGATTTAATGCCACTGACCAAGCAAAAGAAAGCAAATTAAGTAAATGAGACCACATCCAGTTAAGAATCATGTGCACCTCAAAAGAAATGATAACCAGAATAAAGACACCCTATATACCGGTAAAAAAATATTGGCTTGCCATTCATTTGACAAAAGGGTGAATGTCCAAGGTATATAAAACACTGATAAAACATAGAAACAACAACAAGAAGCAATCTTATCTTTTGGTGCTTTCTCACACTTCCTTCCTTGTGGCAGTATTTCTACTAATATAAGATATTAAATACTGTGTGGATTTACCATAAATTCTACAGTAATCATGCAATTTGATAAAAGAAGACCCATAGAGTTTTTCCTAGATATGCCTATTTCTGATGTTAGCTACTGCTGCAATGCCTGAGGAACTTAATGTGTCACAAAGAATCTCATTAAAGAGAAATAAATAATCTAAACCTATTTTTCTATATTAATTAATTTATTTAACCAATGTTATTACAGAAAAGTTTCCAGTTTGATTTCAGTCATTGAATGTACACTGCTCTTCACCAATGTAACTTTCCCACCAACAATGTTCCCCAGATCCCTCTCCCTCACCGAATGTTTTCAGGACAGGCATTCTGCTGCTGTTTCTATCATTGTCATGGGAGCTGTCAGTGCAGTTTTGAATACTCTAAACTTTTAACCTTTAAACATTTTAGAATAAGTTACCCAAACATATTTTACCCCTGAAATAATCTTTTATTAGTAAAATTACAAAATTCCTAATTTTAGGACTTTATGAAATCAGTAGAATTAGACTGAGAATTTATAAAACCATAAATAAACCCCTTAAGAAATTTTACTTGGGGCCGGGCGGTGGCGCTAGAAGTAAGGTGCCTGCCTTGCCTGCGCTAGCCTAGGACGGACCGCGGTTCGATCCCCTGGCGTCCCATATGGTCCCCCAAGCCAGGAGCAACTTCTGAGTGCATAGCCAGGAGTAACCCCTGAGTTTCACCGGGTGTGGCCCAAAAACCAAAAAAAAAAAAAAAAAGAAATTTTACTTATCATTTCCTTCAACTTAGTTCTTTGCTCTACTGTTTATTAGTATAAAATATGAAGCTAATAGTGAAAAATATAAAAATATTTATATTCCGTGTTTGTTGTACCATAAAACACACATTTTCCCCTCAAAGTGTGTCTTATGAAGCAAATACCTCTTGGAGCTGAAGCCTGAGTGTAGGGGAGGAGAGCATCTAAAAACTATGTGTGTCTTATGGTTAGGTGTGTCTTATAGAGAAAGGTACGGTATATTATATTTATCTTACTTATATAATCATATAGATATTTATATAAAAGATAGAAAAATAGAAAAGCTGAACATGGAAATTGACAAACAGTACAGCAATTAAGGTTCTTGCCTGCATTCAGCTGTTTCAGGCTTAAATTCTGGAACCCTTTATGGTCCAAAGTCCTGCCAGGAGTGAAACTGGAGCAGAGGGCCAAGCATAAATCCTGAGTAACCCAAATGTGACACCCCTAGCCCCCCCCCAAAGGTAAATATAACAATTAAGTATTAAAATTCTGCTTTCTATATAACAGAAAGGAAATTCTGCTAAATTTCTCCAATTTAAAATAACATAACCCTCATTCCCATCTATACATTCAACATATGGCATTTTTGTTTTGATGTACAGTATTTATAGAAGCAAAAAGTTTTAGATGGCTTAAGTGACTTCTAATATAAAATATTTCTATGCTTCTCATTTCCAAGTCAATAGCAAAGGTGTTATATATTCACAATTCTAACAATCCATTCAAGACAAACTAAAAATTTTTGTAATGTTTCACAAAATTGTTCTTCCTTTCATACTATATATTTCCAACAACAATGCATCAACATTTTTAGATGATTGTTGTTATATATACATCCAACATCCAGACTTCAAAATTTGCATTAATTTCTGCATGATGCGATAAAAATATGCCAAAAACAGTAGTTTTAAAACAACACAAGTATACTATCTTATCTTTCCAGGGATAAGAAATCTAAAGTGGGCTATCATCAGATTATACACAAAGTTTTTACTTAACAAGCATTTCTTTCCTGCGTGTATGTGTCTATTTGTGTTTAAGTGTATGTGCATCTTTTGGTTGTCTGTTAAGGCTACCAACTACCCTTTTATTATAGTGCCAGTCTGTCTTCAATAGCAGAATTGAAAGAAAATATATTTTTCATATTACCTCACTCTGAAACAAGTTCTTCTGATCCTGTCCCCTTTTCTACTTTTTATGACTGAAATCCAACTATAAACATGTTTGTAACCATGGTACTTAAAAAGATATTTAATAAAACAAAAAATAAAATAAAATATAAAGGGAAAAGCAGGGGGCTGGAGAATTAGTGCTATGGATGGAGCACTGGCCTGACATACAACCCCAGCCAGTTCATTTCACCACCAGTGTGATCTCTGAGCACAGTGCCAGGAGTAAGCCTTGAGAACAACAGGGCGTAATAAAAATATAATTAAAAATAAAGTAATAAAAGGGAAAAAGAAATGTTTTAAACAAAAAAATAAAGGCCCTATGACTTCATTTGGTCATCTCCAATAATCCAAGAAAATACATGTAATTTAATATCTGACTATTAGCACTGATATTTCCATATACCAAATTAATTTCACTTTACCATGTAACACAATCACAGTTTCCAGTAATTAAGTTCATAACAAGTTTATGAAGCTATTATGCTGCTGAAAAATTAAATTTTAGAGTAGTGAGAACATCTAACTCTATATACATAGTATTATAAATAAGTCATAAAAAGCTTCAATTAGGGGGATATATATGATGTTGCATGTATACATATGTAGCATATATACACTCTATCTTTGTAGATTAAGTTAGGAAAATTGGAAAAAATATATATCTATACTCTTGTTTCCTGTAGTTAAAGGAAAAATGTCTTTCGTATGAAAGATGCAAATAAAAATCCTTGTATTAGAAGAAATATAAATATTTTAGCAATTTATAATAGAGAAGATGTTCTTAACACATAAAATCTGATAACCATTAAGAAGGAAAATGAAACCTTGATTACAAAAATGTAGACTGTACATTTGACATAAAACATTTTATGTGAGCTTTAAAACTAGAAAGCTATGAAGCAGTTGCATTGCGTGCAGGAGGTTCAGAGTTCAATCACAAGCAATAAAAGGGAAAAAAAGAAAGTGAGTACTGTATTTGTTTGCCACCTATAAGACAAAAAGCTATAGGTATGCAGAAAATAGACATAGCAATTTGAAAAAAGTTTTAACTATTTTAGAATGCAAAGCAATAAACTGAAATTTTACAGAAATAGAAATATCTCTGGACTAATTGACAAGCTGTTTAAAATTCCCTATAGTAATATACATCCAAATTATAATTACACAGGGGTACAATTTCTTATATACAAAATAGACAAAACACCAAGAGGTTGACAACCTTATCTGCTAGTAAAGCTGTGGGGAAACATATCCTCATACATCTGGTGGAAATGAAATATCATACAAACTCTGAGGAAGGAGAAAATCAACGTTTAACACAATAACAAAAATTTGCCTTTTGTTCCTGCAGTTCAATTTTCAGGTGTCTGTCCTACAAATACACCTGCACACTTCTGAAATGAAAAATTTGTAATAATATCTATTTTAGAATCATGTGCAATAACAAGATATTGGAACAGTCCAACTTTCCTGGAATATGGAACTTGTTTTTTGAAATTACAATATATGCAATTCAGTATGGTACACACGTAAATGTTGAGAATTTTTTTTACTATTTGTAACTTTGAAATATCCAGGTTATATTTTCACGTTAAGTCAATGGGTAGAAAGTGTATGTAAGTAAATGTAATAATATATGTAACTATATTAATCATTAACTACAGTCAATAAGTACATTCCTGTGTCTTATATATCCATATAAAATGTCAAATTATCAAATGTCAAAGAACAGTGAATATGATTATATATGATTTTTCATATAGGCAGAGAATGAAATATGGGTTCAGTGGTAAAGACACACAGAGAGGGGCAAAGACAAACATAGAGAGAGACAGAGGAGAGAAAGAGTAAAATGCCTGCCCCAGAGGAGAAAATTGGGGACATTGCTGATGGGAAATGTCATTGGTGATGGGTGCTATATACTGTAAAATCTGAAACTCAATCATGAACAACTTTGTAACCATGATGTTTGAATAAAAAGAGAAAAATGAATATTTTATGTTATAAATCTTATTAGATGCTTTATACAACCAAAAGTATTTAAAATTTGATTTGTAACTACAAAGAAGAATAATCAGACATAACAACAAGATAATTTTTGGTTTTGACAATATATCATGGTGTGATCCAAAGTGCCTGTCATACTGTGTTGCAAACTGTTTATAAAGTAAAATCAGGATTTTATTTAGTTATTCTTTTTTTTTGCCTTTTTGGGCCACACCCAGTGATGCTCAGGGGTTACTCCTGGCTATGCACTCAGAAATCTCTCCTGGCTTGGGGGACCATATGGGATGCCGGGGGGAATCAAATGAAGTGTGTCCTAGGTTAGCGCGTGCAAGGCAAATGCCCTACTGCTTGCGCTACCACTTATTTAGTCATTTTAAGGAAGGAAAGGAAAGGAGAGAGAGAAAAAGAAAAAGAGAGAGAAACAAACTCAAGAGACTGTGGGCTTCTTCAAAGGCAGTGGCCCCCAGTGAAATCATGAAAGTCCACAACTCAAGAGAGAAGATTCAGTCCACTTGTGTGTGTGTGTGTGTGTGTGTGTGTGTGTGTGTGTGTGTGTGTGTGTGTGTGCGTGCGCGGGCACCAGGTGCATGACCTGGCAACACATATATGTACCAATTTTACATATGCTCAGAGTTCAGGGATTTATATCTAATGTTTCATTGTCATTATTGTAATAAAAATTACTTTAAGAGTTAAAAGTCTTTGCTTTTATGCATAACAGAGATTCAACGGCATTCCAGAAACTAAAGAATAGATACTATGCTATGTAGATCTATTAATCAACATTGTCGGGGATAAAAACTTAAAGAGATGACTACATACAACTGATCTTGTTATTTTTCAAGGAATTAGTCTTGATAATATTTGGGGTCAGGAGCTTCTAAGCATTGCTCAGAAACCTCAGGGTCACTGCCATCAATTTTCAGCCAACTAAAACAATGGTTTATTGAAAAATCCCAAAGGTGGGGTGCTGCTTAGGTACTGTGGGGCCAGGAATTTCCAGGGCAACAAGGAGTCATGCTCAGGAGCCTTCATGGCTACACTGGCCATGAACAGAATTTTGGAGGACTTGAGTTCTGATTTTAAAGACTGTCCATAGGTGATATATGTATCTTCAAAGAAATTAATATTCTGAGTTTGATTTCAGATCAGCTTGAGTGATCTATAACATTATTTTGTTACTGTTCTATATATGTTATATAATATATGATATATGTTTTATTGTTATAACACATCCTTGACTTGACCTTTTCCCATGCCAACAAGACCTGCATATCAATCAAAAAGTATTTTTTAATATTTTCAGACTTTCAAACCACTATTTCCCATGATATAAGCAAGTTCATATCACAACTAAACAAATGTACTGGTCCTGTGTCATCCAGACCCATCAACAATTCCTAAATGTCATTTCTGAAAACAATATTTCAACCATATCACAATATCCCTCTGGCATTCATCTATAAAATGCTGGCACTAAGGAAACCTAGAAAGGTGGTTCAATGACTGAGCATCTGCCTTGCATATGTGATGTCATGCAGGAGAGTCCCAGAACCTCCTTGAAGCCATAAGCAGTCTTGGCAACACTGTCTTCTGGTCCCGAGAAATCCAACAGAAGTGGGCGATATCTGGAGTATCACCACCAAGTGTAAAGTGTATTTATACTGAAATTAAGTGTGCAAAATAATACAAACAAGTATGTAAAGACCTCAACCAAGTACATGCGACCCTTGGTGTTAACAAGAATGGAAAGGAATGATGAAATTTGAATACTGAGGACATAAAGCTGCCATGACCATCATCTGAAACTGTTTCCTGTAACTATGAACTTTACCTCTATTTTGTAAAATATTAATAGTTTAACTCTTTCTATACAAGTCAAAAGCAGAAGCTGTTGGACAGCTATTAATTCTGAAGGACATATTTTTATACACAATAAGACAATATAAACCCTCTTCAAACAGACCCCAAAGATACAAAGAAACCATTGGATTCTAAAGATTATTTACACTATCCATTCTTTATAAGCCCTTTGTAATGTATCACCTTGTTATAGATTAAAAATATATTTCCATATATGGTTTCTTTAGGGCTGGAGAGATAATATGGGGAGTTGAGAATTAAAGTGCTTTCCTTCTTTCTTCACTTCTGAGCAATCCTAAGCACCACATGTGATCCCATGTGTACTAGTAAGAGTACCGTATTTTCCGGCTTATAAGACGACTTTTGAAATGAAAAAAAAAAAAAAGCCAACCAAAAATCGGGGGTCATCTTATATGCCAAGTATATCCCAAAAAACGTTTCGATATGCCGCTAAACGAAACGAATTCTCCAATTCGATCCTGCACCAATCACTACAAGACTGCTTGGACCGCCTCTCTAACTCAGCCAATCGAAGCAGGCTTTTATGCATGCAAATTATACAATGTTCTGTACCCAAATCTACACTGTAAAAAGCCTACTCAAATTGGCCACAGTCAGAGAGGAAGTCTATTACAGTATAACCTTTGATCCTTTGCTTGTTGTGATTGGCTCACTGTGGTACATACATTTTCGGCACAGGAACGTTCTGTCTGATACAGGGAATATAGGCCTAAACCTATGTTTTAACGGTAAAATTAGGAGGTCATCTTATATGCCAGAAAATACGGTAACCTCTGAGAAGAAAGCAATATGTAGCTCATGAGTGCAACTGGTTGTTCTCCAAAAACAAAGTTTTTTCCTTTAATTTCATTTACATTAAAATTACACTAAAGTGGACAACTATGATAAGTGTCTATTACTGGATAGTAAAAACTGAATTTGCTTTATGCTTTATTTTAATGACTACAAGTGTTGAGATATGGAAAAAAGTACTTATAATTTTAGGGAGAGTTTAATGAAAAAAAAAGGAAATCCATTTCATGTTTTGCACTCTTATTTTAAGTCAGGTGAGCAGAGCTAGATGAATAGAAAGCATATGAGAGTCTTAAAAATAATCTCCTATTTTTATGTCAGGATCAATGTCTTCAAATATAGGATCTAAATTTAACTACATTATTTGTAGAACTGCAGTGATTGCTTAATATATAGATTGTCAAGACTCTAATGTAAAATGTATAGCACTGACTGAGAAGATGTAAAGCTCTAAGAATTTGAATGTGGATTTCTGTAATAATAAGATTAAAAGATGTAAAACATGGGCCAGAGTACTGTGGATATTTGCTTTACACATAATGTACCTGGGTTTAATAAGCAGCACTGCATAAAGTCCCCTGAATTTTATCAGAAATGATTTCTGAAGCACAGAACCAGGCTTAAACCCTTAGAACTGCAGGTATGGACACAAAACAAACCAAAAAAATTAAAAAAAATACCCAGGTTCTTCTAATATTTCCTTGCTATAGGAAGCAGATTCTATTTTATGTCTCACAACAGTAGGCTTCAAATATATTAAGATAATACCAACTAAAGTAACTATCTTGTAAGCAAATGTGTATCATCCCTCACAATCCCTTACTAACACCAATACTATAAGCTCTTTTCTGATTCTTTTTTTTTTTTTTTTTTGGTTTTTCAGGCCACACCCGTTTGATGCTCAGGGGTTACTCTTGGCTAAACACTCAGAAATTGCCCCTGGCTTAGGGGGACCATTTGGGACGCCAGAGGATCGAACCGCAGTCCTTCCTTGGCTAGCGCTTGCAAGGCAGACACCTTACCTCTAGCGCCACCTCGCCGGCCCCAAGCTCTTTTCAACAAGGTAAGTACTAAGTCAAAACTAGGAAGAAATCATTTGTACACCTAAAGTATTTCTTAGTTATGGGAAATAGAAGAGTAGATTCTAAGAAAATTCTGGCTTTAAGTATTTTATTAGAAGTCATTAACCAGGCTAAATTTATCAATATAGCTTAACCTAGCAAAGTTTAGGAATTTAATATATTAAGGTGAACAGGAAGATATCTATGAATAAGAAATACTTGATTATGGACTGGAAAAATAATATAGTAAGTAGAGTGTTTGCCTTGCTTGCAGCAGATCTGGGTTTAATCCCCAGAACCTTACCTTGCCCCCTATGTACCACCAGAAGTATTTCCTGAGTACAAAGCCAGGAGTAATCCCTAAGCACAGCCAGGTATGCCCCAGAAAGTAAATATTTTAAAGAATATACTTTATAGATTAACCAAAACATGTTCCTTTGTTGCAAATACGCAATAATATTGAGATACTAGATCTTACATGACATATGAAAAAAATTACAATACTTTAGGGGAACATGAACATTCAGATATTTTTAATATATGAAATCTGTATACCTACCCCAACTACCAAAACATCTACTAAATTACAAAATATATGTCATTTTGCATTATGAAATACCTACATAATGGAGTACCAGATTCCTATAAATATTCTGACAATTTCCTCTATAGAGACATGCTCAAGAGGGATGATGTGATTACTGAATTAGTGTTCCCTTTTCAGTGGTGATGACAGGAATTCAGATTAATAAAGACCTCAAGTTTCAACACCAGTGTGTACGTGGGTGCATTTAACAAAATGAGCAGAAGCAATAACATAATCACAAATTTTGTCCTGTGAAATCTGTTACAGGATCTTATTAACATAAAAATTTATAGATGACCAATCTATAAAATCTAATCTTCTATCCAAAAACCTGACTTGAAGTGTCAAAATGGAAAGAAGCTACTCACCCAGTTTATATTCCTAAATCTCCTTGATTTATGCAAAAGACAGTTCTCTTTGAGAATCCTGCATGACTGAATATTACCCGAAACTCTCTCCCAACGATATCCCAATAGCTATTTAAAAAGGTAATTTTATAGTGGAAAATGAATTTCCTTGTGTCTTATAGATTAATATAAATAGATCTAAATTGACAAAAAATTTTAGAGACAAAAAAATTAATCTGATCTTTAGTCAAAGGGTTAAAATGACAGTCAAACAGAATTGGCCAAATGCTGTCTATTTTCATAGAGGCCATAAGATGAAAATTCACCCTGTTTTTTCCAATTATTTAATGAGAAGTTATTTCTTTGAACCATGGGTAATATAATAGAAAAATTTTAAAAATATCCCTCCTCAATTTCTTTCCCTACCATAAAAATAAGCTAGAAGCAACTATCCTCTAAAATAAATTATTATATAATCCTGCTAATCAAATATTTGAAAAATGAGCATTAGTTTAATTCACTTGCTTGTTCTATGCATATCTTAGAATTGTGAATTACAGAAACTTATTAAGATATTTAATTACAGCTGCTATTTCAGCTTTGGTATATTTACAAGAACAAATCATCACAAGATTCAGCAAGTAATCTAGCAAATACTTCCAGCTCTGTACCAACTATCCAGGAGCATGTGCAAAATTTAATTTTCACTGCATTATTTCAGGATGATGTGAATGTGCCTACTTTATACCATAATGAGGATGACAGAGATGTTCATCATGATATGTCTCAGAAAATTTAAGTCATTCTTTATTGTGATAACATAAGAATTATTGAACTTTATAAATAGGAATTGGCAAGTAGCTCTATGGTAAAGCATTTGAGACATACCTCTAACTTAATAGGAATATAAAAGTATCATCTGTTAGCTGAGGTGATTATTTCAGATAAAATAATAGGGCCACTGTTACATGATGGAGAAGGACAGTCTAATTATAATCCAAAGAATTCTTCAGGCATATTATTTTTTGTACAGTATAATATATCAACAGAAAATTATTAAAAGAACAAAAAAGCAGCATATTAAAAAGCAGCATATTTAACAAAGAACAACCTGATCTTTTAGTTATGAAAATTTTAGCTATCTGGCCAGATAAATAATCCAGATTAATTTAAGTGCTTGTAAAAACAAAAATAATATGGGATGGTATGAAAGAAGGAGATTATATTGATCTATCTGGACTAACCACTTACAAAAATAACAAATACATCAAATATGAATATCTTCTTTATTAAGTATATTTATGTAAATGTACATTATTTCTACATTCTTTACACTTTAAGTTATGGTGTAATATAAGTAATATGAGGGTGCCTACTTTAAAAATTCCCCCTGATTTTATGTAAATATGTACCTAAAATATTATTCTCAACAATATGTAAACCACTATGATCAAAAAAATTATAATAAAAATATATTAAAAAATTAGTCTTTACAGTCAGATAATGTTGAAACTCAAATTAAATAGCACCAATCACAATAGCCAGGTTTTGAAAACAACCCAAGTGCCCAATAACAAACGAATGGCTTGAAGAAACTATTGTACATATATCTACACAATGAACTAGTAACCAGCTGCTAAGAATAATGAAGTAATTAAATTTGTTTATATATGGATGGATATGAAGAATATTATGCTCAGTGAAATGAGTCACAGCAAGGATAGACATAGAATAATCTCACTCATATGCACATTATAAGAAAAAGATAAGGTAGTATGGTATAATGTACAAAGGCCAAGAGGACCAGTCCATGGAAGAAAGCTCTCCACTAAGAGCACTGAGTGCATTTACAGTAGAGAAGGGTTCACTGTAACAATAATTTGAGCTAATTACTTTAGATAAAGAATGGGTTCTGAAAAGGAATAAAGTGATGTGCATTCTTTTTCTTCATAACAATAGTACTAATCACAGTGTCAAAAAGCAAAAAATAAGGAAGAGAAAGAGTGAAAGAGAGAGAAAAAAGTAAAATGTCTGCCCCAGAGGCATGCAGGGGAGGGTGGGAGTAAAATGGAAATATTGGTTGCAAGATATGTACAACAGTGAAGGTTAGTGTACATTGTATAACTGAAACTCAATCATAAACAAATTTGTAACCATGGTGTTTAAGGTTAAATAAAGTAATTACTATAAAAGAAGGTATTTGTCTGAATTAACATTTCTCAAGAATAAATGCTATATTTACAGTGACTTAAAATCTTAGCACTTAAGATACAGATGTGAGTGTCTTTATACAAATAATTGTTACCTCTATTAGGATGGAGAAATAATACAGTGGATACAGCACTTGCCTTGAACAAGGCTGACATGGATTTGATCTCAGGAATCCCATATGATCCACTGAGTCTGGCAGGAGTGAGTGATTCCTGAGTACATCACCAGAAAGAAACCCTGAGCACTGCTGAGTACAGCTCCAGGACCAAAAACAAAGAAATCTTCAAGCAAGCTATTGGTATCACTTGTTAAGAGAAACATGAATTATTCTTTCTATTGCATGAAAGCTTTATAAAATGGTGTGTTTTATAGGTTAATACTTTTTTTTAGTCAAAAGAGACTATTTAAGTTATCTATACAGCACATCCCATACAAATCAACCCTAAATTAAGCTAAAGATGCATCCACACAATAAAACATGTATCTTAAAAGCACCAAAGAATATACAACAGCAAAAATAGGAAAGATCGGATGTCCTTCAGCTTATTTGCTATTTCTATCAAGGACATTCCAGCATACAAAATTTTTGCCTTGGCAGCTACAGTTGCTCCCAAGTTACACATAGTTTCTGCATTCCTAGAACCAACAGCATTGTGCTCCATCAATTATGTTCAGTAAGTGTTACTAAAAATTAGAATGAATAGATGAATGTCAGAGTTGAAAGTAACTCAATATATTTAGTCTAAATCTTTCGTTACACATAAATTCTAAAAAAAAAGGCTTACATTATATAACTAAGAGAAAAACACTAACAACCCAAATCAAGCATAGTAAATGTAAAATTGTATGACTACTCACTGTTCTTGAAAATTCTTATTAAATTTTATATATGTAATCTACATCTAGTAGAAAGAAGAGTGTTAATAGGCAATTTATAACTAGGCTAGCAGATATGGAAATGTTCATTCATAGTGAAATCATGAAAGTCCTTATAAATAAAATGATAGATAAATTATGATGATAAGATTGGGAAGAATGTATTTGAAATATATTTTTTATCCATGAAATTTTTATAGAGTAACCTAAAGGAGACAGACAAGTTAAGATGATTTCTATTTATATTGAACTACACAGACTTTACCAGAGCAAGTAAGAAGGGGAAAACTTAATAGGAAGATATATACACAATGAAATGAACATTATATAATCAAAAGAGTATTCTGTACATTAGGTACTGAGCAATTATTTAAAAAAAACTGTTCCTTGGCCTAGAAACACAACAACCAAGTAGGTCTTGATCCGAGATATGCATAGCAAAAAATAAATTGGTTAGAGACAGATTCAGGTATGAAACACTTCACAAGTCCTGGTTTCATGTACAGTAGTACATAATATAAACATGACATTTAACATTATTTAGTGCAGAATTTGACAAAAATGTGGAGTCATGTTCAGTAATTTTTCATTTCTAATAATCATTCAAATTAAACAGATAGGGGACTGTCTTTTTATTTTATTTTATTTTATTTTATTTTTTTGGTTTTTGGGTCACACTCAGGAGCGCTCAAGGGTTACTCCTGGCACTGCGCTCAGAAATCGCCCCTGGCAGTCACGGGAGACCATATGGGATGCTGGGATTCAAACCACCATCATTCTGCATGCAAGGCAAATGCCCTACATCCATGCTATTTCTCTGGCCCACAGGTGACTGTCTTTATTTTTCCTTGTTTTCACAATGTGTCGCACTATATACAGCAAAAAAAAAAAAAAAACCAGTAAAAGATTGTTGATGGACAACATTATGTAATAAGGCTAATAATATTTTATCATTTATGACTAATATTGATGAATGGGAACAAATGTAATATTTTGTCAGTATAATTTTTGTTTTAAAACTATAACTACACTTTTGAGATACCAGTAAGCCTGGATAGGATAGTCTTTTCAGATAATTTCCAACATTAGCACATTAACAAGAGTGGAAATCACATTAACAAGAATGGAAATCTGAAAAGCATAAATATCATGCAACTCCCTCCTCTGGCTGTGGCTGAATAGACATATGATGCAAAGCAGGAAGCATGGTTTGTTACAGCTGGTAATTTCAAGACAGTCACCTCTAAGTAATGTTTGAACATTAGGCACAGAAAGTCACACAATCTCAGGTACAGCCTGTGACCTCATTTCATTCACTATGATAGATCATCATCATCATGGAAAAGGGAAGCAGAAGGCAAACAGAAGGGAACAGAACCAAAACAAATAGAATGTGTGGTGGATGGGGAAAAGGAAACCACAGTGAGTAATGGTGAAATGAGGCTTTAATCATAGAAGACATCTCAGATGTTGATTTGAGTGAAATGTGAGAGAAGACAAAACTTATGTGAATTTGTTCCAACCACATAACCTCATCACAAGAGCGCTCAGGTATTTTCATTCTTTATTTCCAATAGATAAGAACACCAAAATCAGAATTTTATGAGTGATTTTCTTCCGAGACCACATGTTTGAGATGTTTAGCTATTCAGATGCCTACCAGTAAAAATAAGATATTTAAAAATATTAGTATCATCCATGCCCCCATAAGAGTGAAATTACATCATCGCATCAAAAAACAATCTGGCTAGAGCAATAGTACAGAAGGAAAAACCCTTGCATTGTATGTGGCCAGCCTGAATTTGATTGCTAGCATTCAATATGGTCCCCTCAGCATTGCCAGGAGTGATTCCTGAATGCAGAACCAGGTGTAACCCCTGAGTGCTGCCAGTCGTGACCCCCCCCCCCAAATAATAAGTGAAATCACATCAAGACAATTTATTCTGTAGGAATTTATAATTAAAAAATTCTAAAAGTTTCAATATGGTAAATTTTCAAGAAAACTCAAACAACAGTAAACAAATTTCATTGCATTTTATGCAAGCAATTAAAATGTTATAAAACCATAAAATAAAATTAGTTTTTCTGTGACAAAATATTCATTAAAGCTGAAAACTAATGTTCATAAAAGAAACTGATTTTTAGGAGTTATATATATAATACATAATAAAAATCTTTTTTTGTTGTTTGTTTTCTTGGATCACACTCAGGGGTTACTCCTGGCTCTACACTCAGAAATCCCCCTGGCAGGTTAGGGGGACCATATGAGATGCTGGGGTTTGAACCACCATCCTTCTGCATGCAAGGCAAAAGCCCTACTTCCATGCTATCTCTCTGGTCGTAGAAGTCATTTTTTAAAATAATATTCATCAATAAATTGGTACAGGCCAGTGTGGGGTGCGGAGGAAGGACACTTGAGATATATATATATATATATATATATATATATATATATATATATATATATATATAAAGATAAGGCCTCACAATTCTTACCACAGGCTGTGTTCTTTACACTGACTGTATAGAAAGAGGAGGTACAGTAAATGCACCCCATATACACCTCAATACAGGCCCTTTGCCTGGTCTGTATTGTGAATTGGGGGACAAAAAAAGAAATTAAGTTCATGATACCACATTTGCCCTGAGGCCCTTCCTAATTCACTGAATTATCTTTAAGGCTTCTTTTTGCTGGGAAAATCTAACAACAGAGTAGTAAGGATGCACATGGTTGTGAGGAACATTGGGGTTAGAATTTAAGGGCTCTAGCATTCCCTTAGTGCTTTTAGCAATTGAATTATCTTTTGGGTTCTTTCAATATATCATAAATAGTGGGATTGTCTTGACCATCTCAGCACATAAGGAAGCAGGGATTTAACTCAAGAGACTTTAAACCTGCTAAATAATTACTGAGACCCAAAATGAAACCTTTACCAATTTGAAAATTAAAATTTGTTTAATTTTGGTTTATAACATGTCTGGAAATAGTCATAAAATTGGCCATTGTTCCAAAAAATATTCAAAATAATGAAATAAACAGATTATTATTAGTGAGTTTAACATATTCATAATTACAGTTGAAAAGAAAACCATTTTCATTTTCAATAATTAACTTCATTACCTAGAAAAATTCTGAGATTTAATACTATGAATATATAGTGAGAATGATTAAGCAAATGTTAATCTCGCCATCAGTGTTCAAGCTGTATGAGGATAATTTGAAAACAATATGAAATCCTATAATAAAACCTAGCATTTCATCAAAGAAAACCATTTTGCTCAATCCAACAAGCATTTGATAATAGCCAATGGACTTGGAACTAAGGAGAAAAAAACAATAATTACATCAAGAAATTCTAAGTCAGGTCGGAAGATGCTTAAAATAATTTAACATTATATTGATTATAATGATTATATTTAATCATTAAATTAATGATTTGAAGTACACAGTTCCTTTATTTGAATTTTGAGAAAATTTTCCTTAACATCTGTTCCATTGTTTGACTAATAATTAAGTTGACTTCTCTTTTAAAACAGTTTTCCTTTCATCATATTTTCACATTTATATATTTGTCAAAGAGCTTTCATTCTACAAAATGCGCCCCATTTGTCCACTAAGGTATCCTACTAATTCTCATTCCAGCAACCATGCTGTTCAAATGACTGTGACTGATTATGAGGCTTAATTAACTTGTCAAGGGAAAGATAGCAATTTTCAGTCCATTTTCACTTTTTCATATGAGCAAAAAGAATATCTACAGCATACACTTAGATATACATGTGCTACATTGCAAAATTGATGGCAAATTACCCAAATCAACCCCCTGGAACTGAGACTAAGGGGTACAAATAAATAATAATAAGCTTTCAATTTTTAATCTGGGTAGATGTTTATCATGCCAGTATTCATCAGCAAGAACAAGCAGGTGTTATCAGTAACTTATCCAATAAATTGATGAATTTGCTGCCTGCCTGCATTTCCCTCCAAGTTTCTTTCATAGTTAAGCGATGCTTCAGGAAAAGTTTGGCATGCATCCGGGAAGATTTGTGAAACAGTATCACTACTTCATCATCAGTGTTACTTAAGAAATGGATATATGCAATGTGTTTTTAAACAGCAAGGCACAAAAAAGTAGATCCTAAGTAGTTTTGGTTCAGTTTTTCTATGTTTAAATCTTTTAGAAGTAGAGATCTATTTTATTTTTCCTGTTATCTTAGATGGAAGGCCTCCATTTCAGTAATACATCTTTTTCCCAAATATATGAATGAAATCAATGATCTATTATTAGGGAAGAGTCAGTAAATTTCTTGGGGCTTATTCCTGACTGCGCACTCAGGGATCAGTTCTGCTGTGTTGCTCAAGGGTTGAGAAGGGCTGAACTCAGGACATACAAGGCAAATGTTCCTTTTTATGAATTGAATTTATCTTACTCCATTTAACTTTTTCCTACTCATAAAGAGACAATAAAGTTCTTAATACTGCAAGTCTCAAATAGCTCTGAATTCTTTCTCTGGCTTTCACATTTCTATTGTTGGTTTAAATCTATACTTGATATTGTATCCCATGTCCTTCTTCCTCTTTTCCTTCTTTGTCTCTTCCTTTTTTAGTATTCAATTCTACATTTTTCATTTTCAACCAATATATGAATTTATATAAATACCCCGAAGCTCAATAAGCTCATTCTATATTCTCTGTGACTAATTTAGATTTTCCTTTCAATGCATTAGATATAGGACTGAGAAAGCACAGAAAAAGCAATCACCAGGCATATGGTGTAAAACAGTTATAGTTATCATATAACTATAATTTTCTGCACATATTTATGCATCTTTATTAACTTCAAATAAAAATGGAGTCTTATATAATAAAATGTTTTAAATCAACTTTCCTGTAGAGAAATAAAGAGGCTTTTTTAAAATCTTGTTTGTAGTCATAAGACATAAATCAAAGGTATTTTTACATCTATTTGCTTACAAAATCTTTGTGGGCACTTCTTACTGTAGTTTTACTGAAATCTAGAATTTCTTTGAGCATGCTAGTACATATTAAAAGAGTAGACACTATCGAAAAGAGTTTACTTACTATGTATTTAATGTAATGAGGTTTAATTATTTTATAAATTTCACAATAATATTAACAGTATCAGACTTACGTGGTGCCTCATAGAAGCCATGTTCCCTAAATTTATTAGAGTACATCTTGAATGAATGCCAAAGAAAAGCATAAATATCTATCCTAAAATGTATCCAGTTGCCTTTATCTTACTACAAGACAGAAATCACAGTGATACAGTTTTCTCTTTCCTATGACTAATAAGAGATGCTGAGAAAATTCTTAGGAAATGAATAAATGATCAAGCCTTTAAAAAATCTAGGAGTTTTAATATGCATTGTCCTTTTCTATAGGTTCTAATCTACAAATTTTAAGAGTATAACTGTTTTCATTTTCCATGTATGTGTCTCTCTCTTTTTACAGTGGAATACTGTATGAGAAAAATATATGCTATTAAAACGTTCTAGTAATTTTAATTTGAGTTTAACATATCTAAAAGAAGGTCTTTAATAAATTGCAATAATTGCAGGATTCTAGTAGGGGTATAAACATGTGTTCATGAATGATCCAAAAACACAATAGGAGCATAATAGTTGAGGAAGATGATTTAAGCCAGCTTTCTAATTTCTCCTAATTGATCAAGTTATTCCTAGATAGACTTGAATATCATTGATTTTGGACACATGAAGTTCAGTATTCTTTTCTCCCTTAATTATTTTATCTTTGCTATTTCTATCATCAAGAAAAAGGTAAAGAGATTGACGGTAGTTTCCAAAAATTAAATTTATCACTTTAATACTGAACTGGCCCATAAAATGATGGTATCATTTATATTTTAAAACCTATTCAATTATCCGTATCTACCAAATGGTCTTCATGCATGAAAAAAAATCTATGCCTAAATTATATCATTACAAATTTAGGAGATTGGTAAAATATCCAGGATATATTTTCATAAAACATATTGTATACTGTAAAGAAATAAATCCTAAAGTTAAAGGAAATTTTAATAAAGAACCTAAGCTTTATAATCCTGAGGCTCAGAACCCCTACAAGGTATCTACAACTCAGCAAGATATTCATCTACATGTAACTGGATGTTTAATTTTTAACTACATGCCTCAAACTGAGAAATAAATAGGGCTATTGCCTATAGCCACCGAGGTTCATAGTTTATATTTAAAATTAAGTAGCTTCTACCAATTTTGATTAGTGTCCCTCCCTTGGATTCTAGATGCTATGTGAAGAAAATCTACTTCCATGAATTACACTGATTGCCTCTAATTAATCCTTACATTGCTTGCTGCTGTCCAAACAGTATTATTTCATTAAGTCAGATACTGATTCTAACATGGATATTGCAAGGGAATGACCATAATATTCAGATTTCTTCAATTAGGCCAATTAAGCAAGGTAATATTGAGAATACTATATAATGAATTTTGTTTCCTCTAGTTCATCTTGTAAGAAATATTTTTATAACTTACAATTCTCTTTATATCTTCTATTGTTTCCGCCCTTTTATTTGTTTCCTCTTGCTATTTCCTGACCTTCAAAGCATCACATGATACATATTTCTCCTTGGAATCACATATCCAGTCATATTATAACTGGCTAGGATACAGGTCTTTGTTAACTTACTACCTGTCAGAGACATCAGACAAGCTACTATATAATAACAATTGCAAGTATCCAAAAGTAACAGCCAAGTTTTGTACAGGAAAAAGCACCCCTTCCCTTTAATTCGTGCCCCCAAACCTCAAAGAATAATGGGAACATCATTGTATAAATGGATGCAATTTAATGTCCAGTGCTCAGTTCTTACATATTTTATCAATGAAGAAAAATGACAGCAGTGAAACCACCAAAGAGAAATTTAATTTGCTTGAACATCAGAGCAGGCTTTAAAAAGCAGGATGAAAGTTTTCAAAGCTATTGCTATTTCTCAGCTTCCCATATTACTGTGGAAAAATTGCTGGCAAATACCATGTCAAAAGGTCATTCAACTTTTTAGAAGATGCTTGTTTGAAAATTCTTATTTCTTTCCATCTCTATGAATTCCTTAATCTTAAATCTTTTTGTGTCTGCAATGAATTTTAGTATAAAGGAATGGCTTTCTAGATGAAATAAGTCAAATATATTTAGAAGGAACTATTGAAATACCACAGATTTTCTTTATTTTTCTTTGCTTTTGATAATATGAATAGAACAAATAACATTTACAATACAAATTGAGATGATTTTAATTGTGATCCAACAATCCATTAAAATGTAAGTGTGCTATTATGAAATAAAGATACTCAACAACTGATATATAATTAATGAAATTATAATCCCTATCCTGTGTCATTATTTTTCCTTAAAGTCATGTCACTATCTCACCTCACAAATTTACTCTATTTTGTTCAGTTCCACTGAGATTCTATTAAATCTGAAACAATATTTAATAAACGTTTGTTATTCTATTTCTTTTAGCTATTATATACCCATACACTCTAATTTTAAAGTTATTGTTACATACTGGGGGAGGATTAGAGAACCATATCTAGCAATGCTCAGAACCTACTCCTGTCTAATTGCTCAGGAATCTCTACCGATTGTGCTCAGTGGACCATATGTGGTGAGGAAGATCAAACCAGAATTTGCCACACACTTGGCATGAACCTTAAACTCTCTACTATCTTTCCAAGAACAAGAAAATGTTTAATTGGATCAAATCACTGAAAATTAGGAAACATTTTAAAAAGTACTATAATTTTGATGTACACTGTTCTGCTAGCATGAAAATATTTTTGACCGTTTTATTTTATTTTTGCTATAGCCAGGGCCTCACATATGCAAGCATGTGTTCTGCTTCCCAGTTCCTTGATAACAACTTTTTATATAATGAAACTCTTAATTAGGTGATGTGGTCAAATATCTACCATTTATTTCAATGAAGTGATCATTATCTCTTCTTTCACAGTGCCTTATAATCATTTGTTATCTTGCTTATTTTTATCAGTTGCTTTAGATGTATGCAAACAGAGATTTTATTTTAAATTTGATGTTACTATAATAATCACTATTAGCTAATAATCACTATTACTTAAAATCACACGAATAATCTTTTAAAACTGCACGATATCAGAATAAAATAAAAACAGAACTTCTGAGATGATTTTGAATAATGACCTAAAATTATCTGGAGCTACATCATTTGAATTCAACTGGAATAAATTTAATCACTAGCAATTTTAGCTGTAACTAACACTAGGAGCTAAATAAATATCATTTGATCTTAGCATCTACATCCCACCTACCCCCAAAATAAAATCACATTAACTTGAATAGATATATGCATTCACATATTCACTGCAAAACCTAAGCCAGGTTATGAAAACAACTCAAATGTCCACTGACAGATGAACAGATAAAGAAGTTATAACATATACATACAACAAAATACTATGCACCTGTAAGAAAAGGTTAAATATTACTGTCAGATACAACTGGGATAGAACTATAGGGTAGCATGTTAAGTAAAAAAAAAAAGTCAGAGAAGGAAAATATCAGATAATCTTACTCATTGGCAGTATATTGATAAAAACAAAACAAGGGAATAGACAGCATTAAAAATGGCAAAACTGAATCCTTGAATTATAAAACAGATTACCAAGAAAAGGTGTGGGCAAATGAAGACAGGACAAAAATATAGGAGGGCGAGTAGCGTAAGATAGAATCAGAAGTGACTTAAGGGCGTCGGCATTTTTGGTGATGGTGGGTGCAGTAATTTTGTACTGCAATATCACAATCATTAACAGCACTGGAATCATAATACCTAAATTATATTTTAAATTTTAATATTTACAAACACTAAAACTATAAACAAAAAGAGTACTATTTTGGATCAGAGTAACAGTACAACAGGTAGGGTGCCTGCCCTTTAGATCTGATATCTGATCAGTCAAAGGCTAATAGGAGTAATATTTTGTCAGAAAAAATAAGATTTATTGACTAGTGCAGAGGTAGAAGAATGATTTCAAGAACTAGGTGCATATGAAGGGATCAGTTATGAATAAATTTGTGGGGGGTTACACCGTTAGTGCTCAGGAGTTACTTCTGGCTCTGCACTCAGAAATCTCCCCTGCCATGCTTGGGGGACCATTTTTGTTTTTTGTTTTTTTCGGGCCACACCCATTTGATGCTCAGGGGTTACTCCTGGCTAAGCATTCAGAAATTGCCCCTGGCTTGGGGGGACCATATGGGACGCTGGGGGATCTAACCACGGTCCTTCCTTGGCTAGCGTTTGCAAAGCAGACACCTTACCTCTAGCACCACTTCACTGGCCCCTGGGGGGGCATATTAATTAAACAATCACTCATGGAAAGTTCTGACTACTCTTTAAAGATACTGTGTAACCTTGGAAGAAATGTATTCCTAGAAATTGTTTATCTGTATTTGCCTCCATTTACCCTGATGATCTTATTTTTGTTTTATATTTTCAGTATGGTATGTATTTTATTCTCTTTACTTGAAATTTTTGGTCTTTCCTTTTTGGGGATGGCTTTAGACCCTACCTGACAGTGCTCAGGGGTTACTCAGCTCTTTGCTCAGAAATCAATCCTGGCAGGCTCAGGGGACTTATGGGATGCCGGGGAGCGAACCTGTGTCTGTCCAGGGTCAGCTATGTCAAGGCAAACATCCTATCGCTGTGCTATCATTCCAATATGATTTTGGTGTTCCAATAGCTTTGGTAGACTAGAGTCATAGAAATATTTTTTGAGTTTTAAATGTAACTCTTTTGCTAGATTTGGAATTTAGAAATGTAAAATTTAATATACTCTGGGGCCAGTGAGGTGGCGCTAGAGGTAAGGTGTCTGCCTTACAAGCGCTAGCCAAGGAAAGACCACGGTTCAATCCCCCGGCGTCCGATATGGTCCCCTCAAGCCAGGGGCAATTTCTGAGCGCTTCGCCAGGAGTAACCCCTGAGCATCAAATGGGTGTGGCCGAAAAACCAAAAATAAATTTTAATATACTCCAGTTTATTTCATGGAAAATTTTGGCATTAATGTTTTTAAGATAGTCATTATTTATGGATCATTCAATAAATATTTCCATACACGGTATAGTATTTCAATTAATAGATATTAACTATATAAAAGCCATCACCATAATCATTGTTAAGATTTCAGATAGCTGTCTGTGAAAATCAGATTGAAATTGGTTTCACTGTTGTTTTCCAAAGAAAGATTTCTTATTAGAGTCAAAGGATTCTATCACTAAATTCGAAGGTTCAAAGGTTTCTTGGGATCAGCAACCAAGTTGAAAATAACTTTGAAGATCAGAACAAAAAGTTCAAATTCAGTCTATGAGATTGTTGAAAGATATGGAATGATGTGCACTCCATAAGAAATTTTGCATACCATCCCAACTTGCCTGAGTGATGTGACTATTACAGTTTTGTCAAATTTGGGTCCACCACCTGCCTAATAGCAAATCAAATCTTATCCAAAGTGCCGACTTTTCAAAATGAAACTTCTGTGTCTTACTCCATTGTACACCTACATATTTGACTAATACTCGTTTTGTTTAATTATATATTATAAATATGAAAAACAGAGTATCTAAAAAAAAGTATTAATACTGTGTCAATTATACTAGCCTTTGACTTTGTAGATTTTAAACCTACAAACTATTTCTCAATACTACACTCAGTCTCTTTAATGAAACAAAATAATCATTTCTCAATTATTACACTTTTAAATTAAGTTTATGAAACAATTTTGAAGCTTTGACTTCAGCTAGTCCATAAAACTGGCTGAGTTGCAGTTTCTTACTTTAGCGTGTTTCAATTTTCTTTCTTCTTTTCCTTCCCTCCCTCCCTCCCTCCCTCCCTCCCTCCCTCCCTCCCTCCCTCCCTCCCTCCCTCCCTCCCTCCCTCCTTCCTTCCTTCCTTCCTTCCTTCCTTCCTTCCTTCCTTCCTTCCTTCCTTCCTTCCTACTTTTTTTCTATTTGAGTCACTCCAGTAGAGGAGATCAGGTATTAATTACACCTGGCTCTATGCTCAAGGTGTACCATGTTCAAGTCCTACTTCCGGTAGGACTAAGAGGACTGATTTTTATTTGCAATGATATGGATGTCAAACCTATATAAAACTGTCATTCCATTTTTTTATAAATTAAAGATCATGAATTACATAGTTGCTCATAATATTTTTCATTGTTTTTTGGGCCACACCCGGTGAAGCTCAGGGGTTACTCCTAGCTATGTGCTCAGAAATCGCTCCTAGCATGGGGGACCATATGGGACACTGGAGGATCGAACAGCGGTCTGTCCTATGCTAGCGCTCGCAAGTCAGAGGCCTTACCGCTTCATGTCACTGCACCAGCCCCTGTTCATAACACTTTTATTAGTAATTTTTAAAAAATCCTATGCTGGATAAAGAAAATACTGTAAAATAAAAAGTAAACCAAAATGACAAAAATATTGGAAAATTTAAAAGTTGTACACTGGAAAAAAGTTAAAGAATATCAGATCTCAGTATTTAAATCACTGTTTTGTAGTACATAGCTATAAAAAATGCAACAAAATAACATTTTGTCAGATAAGCAAAGTCAGTGATATCTGAGTATTCCTCTTACTTCAATGGAATTTAACAAAAATCTCTAAATATATAGTCCATATGGTAGTGGGATAAACACATTAAATTGAAAAATCCTGTATCTATCAGGGAAAGGCAAAGAAGGACAGCTTCATAATGGGGTCATGCAGGTGATTCTTAACAACCTTGCTTCTAACCAAAGAGGAATCTGTTTCCAACTTGGACCCATGTCAGGATGATTTTATAATTTTTTACAATAGGAGATTAAAATGACCCCCACAACCCAGACCAGAACATAGCACAAAGATATAAAGTGCTTGAATAAAGAGTGGCAAAGCAGCACAGAATTCAAGCATTCCAGGGCAGGTAAGAAAACAAGCAGAATGAAACTTTGAGCATATTGTAAGTAAGAAATAAATCCTGCTTAAAAACATCACAGATGCAGAATGCACTTGAAGAAACATTCGAGCAAGTGTACAAGGAAAGACTAAAATATTTCTGTAAATTAAATTCCTGAAATTACAATGTGATAATGCAGAGAAAATGGAGAAAAAGGAAATACACGACAGGGAAAAAATTTCATATAGTATTTTAAGTTTAATAATCTATAATTACATAAATTTATATGAATTTTATAAAACACTATAGTACTCACAAATATACAGTGCATAATGAAAATTACATATTCATCTTAAGTTTTACCTTCTGCTATTTCAGTTACTCATGGATTACCGTAGGTTGAAAAGTTATTACTGAAAAAGGTACCAGAGCAGTTATGTTGCTTGCCTTACACTGACCAATGAGAAGAATAGGCCTTGTGATCTTCTGTTGGAGGTGAGAAAAAGATAGGCAAAGAGAGAAAAAAGAGAAAAAATCAAAAGAGGGAAAATATTCACCTTCTGGGTGAAATATAGGTCGAGAAAAGACAACAAAATACCACAGGTGCTCGGTAGAACTTGTCATGGAAATTTATGCTGGTTATGATAAATGTTTCTTATGGACCTAGCAATTCATGAACATTCAGAAACATTCCAGAAGAGCTGAGAAAGTAGAATGAGTTCTAAGGGACACTGCATTTAGAAATCCTGGGTCTTTGTAAAAAGCTAAATAAACAGAAAAGTTTCCTTCTGCCAACTTATTTCTTTGTTGTTTGGGGGTCAAACCCAACTTTGCTCAGACCTTATTCCAGGTTCTGTACTGAAGGATCACTCCAGGTAGGCTCAGAGGATCACATGGGGATGCCAGATATAGAACCCAGGTTTGCTATGTGCAAGAAAAAGGACCCAACTTGCCATACTAGCCCTCACAATCCACTTTTGATGCTTCTTTGCAGAACTGGAAATAGATCACTTAGTTTATTAACATTCCATATAGCAAAAAAAAGCAAACAAAAAACTGCTAATTCCTTTGTATTCTATGTGCCTCTGATTAAAGAACCATAGACATCAAACAGAAACCTATCTAGGGGAACAGAACAAAAAGAATAAAGAAAAGAACAAAATATATAAAAGACCTCGAGGTAAAAGGAGAAAATGCAAGTATGAACACTAGGATAGCATGGGAGCATACACGAACATTTAAATGAGAGGGAGTTTCAGCAACTCCCTAAGAAACAAATATCAGACCAAAAATAAAAAAAATACTGCTAAAATTTTAAAATTTAAACATTCAGCAATTGTTGACAAACAAGAGCTTAATGAGGAGTCAGAAAGGTAGTATAAGGATTTGGTGCTTGAGTTGCATACAGTTGACATTAGTTTGATATTTAGTGCCACATGTGGTCCCTGAGCGCTACCAAGAATGATCTCTGAGCACAGCGTAAGGAGACAGTCCCAAGCATCTTGTTATATCATTTAAACCCCCTCTTTCCCTAAAAAGAAGAGCTTAACTAACTGGAACTTAAATAATGGCTTCAAAAGGGACAAAGAAAACATATTTCAACATACAAATATTTTTAAAATATAGATGCTAGTTGTGGGGTTAAAAATAGCACGAAGTATGAGATCTGAAAACCCAGTATATAAATGTAAAGAGATAGAGTAACTGGGAAGCATTAAACAAGAGGAAAAATTATGTTAAAAAATACTTGTATCTCAACATTACAGACTATCTGAAACCTAAGTAACTTTGATGAGAAAAAAGATACTTTGGCATATTCTAAATCTAAGGATAAAGAGAAGTACCTTAAAGGAGATTGATAAAAGAAATGTATTTACAAAGGAAAAGTTTCAGGCAGGCAATTAGAGACTTCGAGTTAGAGGCATCATCTATGAGATAGAGAAAAGATAAGGTATCTCAAATTTATGCCTAAGGACTTAGCCGAACTGTCAAAATATTAGAAAGGAATTGTAGATTTATAAAAATTCTTATTTTACTAAACAACTGAATCAAAACATCAAACTAAGGACAGGCAGTGATGAAAGAAAGAGGAAATAATGGAAGACAAATATCTTCAGATACTTTATGAATACATACATATTCATCTAATTAATGCAAAATGATATAGTGGCATGAGTTATATAAATAATAAAGAATATTCAAATCACACACTCATGTCACAGAAAAAATTTAAAAATGTTTAACAAAAACTTATGAAAAAATCTGTAACAATATTTTGTACAAAGATGTTTATTACTGAACAATTAACAAAATAAAAACGAAAAGTTGACTACCTTATTAAAACATGTTAAAACAAACCATAAGCATTAGATGGATTCTAAAAATGAGTAGAAACTCCCCATTAAACTGGATTCACTTCCAAAATGTATTCAGTCCAAAAACAGATGCAAAATTATGAAATATTGACATTTTAATGATGTTTATTCTCCCAATCCATGAGCTGGGCATGTTTCCATTTACTAATGTCCTCTTTCCTTACTTGAAGTTTTTATCACACTATGTGATGCTCAGGTGTTACTCCTGACTATGTGTTCAGAAATCTCTCCTGGTTTGGGGGACCATATGGGATGCCGGGGTTTGAACAGAGGTCCATCCTGGATCAGCCGTGTACAAGGCAAACACCCTACCACTGCGCTATCGCTCCAACCTCTATTTCTTGTAGGTTTTTATTTTTGTATAGCTCTTCCCCCTCTTTATTTAAGTTGACTACAAGGTACTTGATTTTTGGAGCACAACTCTGAATGGGATTTTTTTTATCTTTTTCATCTTATAATTTGTGTATAGAAAAACCATAGATTTTTGTGTATTAACTTTGTAGCTTGCCACTTTACTATATAACTATTATTTCTAGAAGTGTTTTGTGGAGTCTTTAGGATTTTCTAGATACAGTATTATGTCATCTGCAAAAAAAAATAAAAAGAAAAGAAAAGAAAAAGAAAGACCTTCACTTCTTCCTTTCCTATGTAGATGCCTTGGTGTATTTTCTACTCTGCACCTCTAAATTCATCCCAGAAAAATTTACAAAAGGCAGAATCTGGAAACAACCCAGGTACCCAACAACAGATGAGTGGCTAAAGAAACTGTGGTACAACTACATAATGCCTATACAGGCATTAGGAATAATGAAGTCATGAATTTTCCTTATACAATGATGGACATAGAGATTATTATGATGAGTGAAATTACCCAGAAGAAAATGACAGACATAGAATACTCTCATTCATTTATGGAATACATGAAAAACAAGATATAGTATAGTAACAATATCCAGAGACAGTATAATTAAGGGCCAGAAGGTCCAGCCCAGGTTAGCCAGTTCATCACAAAAAGGTGTGAGTGTAGTTAGAGTGAGTGGATTTTCTCCTTGCTGCCACCTGTACCGGTAGACCCGACAGCTGGTGGGGTTTGGAGACATGTGGTGCTGGGACAGCAGAGAAAGGCCCCTCCATTCATTCCACCACCATCCAGCTCCATCTAAAGGGCCTTTTTGTTATTTAATCCTACAGTATACAATGGAATATTATGCAGCCATCAGAAAAGATAAAGTCATGACATTTTCCTATACATGGATGTATATGGAATCTATTATGCTGAGTGAAATAAGTCAGAGGCAGAGAGATAAACACAGAATGGTCTCACTCATCTATGTGTTTTGAGAAAATTGAAAAACATTTGTGTAATGATTCTCAGAGACAAAATAGAGGAGGACTAGAGGGCCCAGCTCCCAACATGAAGCTCACCACAGGGATTGTTTGGTGCAGTCACAGAAATAATTACACTGACAAATATCATAACAAAATGTGACTGGATGAGGGAAGTAGAAAGCCTGTCTGTATGGAGTGGGAAGGAGTGACACTTGGTTGCACTGGTGAAGGTTATATTTATATGTATGTATGTATGTATGAATATAAATCAAAAAGTGAAAAAAGAAAAGATAAAGCCTCCCAATGCTTACCACAGGCTGTTCTTTACACTGACTGTATAAAAAGAGGAGGTACAGTAAATGCACCCCATATATACCTCAGCCCAGGCCCTTTGCCTGGTCTGTATTGTGAAGAATGGGGGTAAATAAATAAATAAATAAATAAATAAATAAAAACACTAAATCATTGCTTACTTTTGCACAGCCTATTCATTGTTCATTTTTGCATTAACTAAGGTAATTTTAACTTATTAATGTAGAAAGTTTTAATATGTGTGACTACACTTAATAAAAATGAAAAGAAAACAAATTTTTCTCAATTTTTGGTAATTAATCTTTCAAGTGTTTGAATGTGTTTTAGACCTCAAAACCCTTAACATTTACTTCACTTGCTTCTCATACTTAAGACTAATAAACTGATTTATTGGAAGAGTGATTCCTGGCATCTTATTTCCTATGTTTCAATCATCTAACTTTAACTTCTATTATCAATCAGAATTTTCAAAAGTTGTTTTCTCCATTGAAACATTAACTAAAGTCAGGACAGTAATTCCAAAGTCACTAAGTTATTCCCCAGAAGATCATTTAAAACTCATTAACACAAAGATTTCTCACCAGTTTTGATGCCATACCAAGATTAAAAAAAATCTCATAATGGTTTTAGCATTAATTGAAGCAGTTAAGATTTTTATAAAAGACTGGGGAGAAACATTTTTCTCTTAAACTAGGTACAGAGTAATTGCTTTAACTTATTTTTATTTGCAGTAATTCTCTCTACTATCTGATACCAAAATATTGCATGAGATAAAGTAGGTAATCTGCTTTATCTGTAATAAAATTGATTTATATAGAAATGTACTACTTTAGCAATTTATGCTACTGGTACATAAATCATGTCTTACCCCATTGAACATACTCTCCCCAAAGAATGTGTATTATTACTACTAGAAATTTTAGCATAAATAACTTTCATATCAACTCTTACTATGTAAAATTCTGTTATAAATATCCCTAAGAATTTTGCTCCAAGTTCAATATTTTAATTTAAACAACATGCATGCTTATTTTATGAGGAAGTCAGGAGAAATAAACAAAGCAAGTTGCAGTCCTATTTTGACTGTATTGAAAGGATCAAGTCTGACATTCTTATCATTTGAGTATACTGTGTCAGTGATAATTATTTATATTTAAAAATAATAACAATCATTAACAATGACCATATGTTCAGCTTATTACTCTTTCTCTGAGCATTGAGTTTTTCAGAGGTCCAGTGTTTATATTTGGCAAAAGTCTAAAGACAGTGCTAACATTGATATAATTTGAACAGTGAGGATAAGAGAAAATGTCTTCTCACTGAATATATACAATACTTAGAGAATCTCTAATAAAGATAAAATTAAGCCAATAATTACCATATCTAGAACAATACAGAAACATTCATTCTTCATACACAAAACATATAAAGTCCTCCCTTTTTTTTTGGTTTTTGGTTTTTGGGTCACACCCGGCGACAATGAGGGGTTACTCCTGATTCTATGCTCAGAAATAGCTCCTGGCAGGCTCGGGGGACCATATGAGATGCCGGGATTCCAACCACCAACCTTCTGCATGAAAGGCAAACGCCTTACCTCCATGCTATCTCTCTAGCCTCGAGTCCTCCCTGTTCTGATGAACATGAGTTACTTGCTGATATTGTGCTCATTTCATTTTAATACACGTTCCACTCAGTGGTACTCAGGAGGCCTAGAGGCTACTCTAAAAGTGCTTGGGGAGTGATGTAATGCCACAGATCAAAATCAGGGCCTTGTATATCGTAGACATATTCTCCAATCCATTGAGTCATATCACTGGCATCTTTACCATTTTCAAGTAGTACTTCCTTCTGTTTGTTTTTCCTTTTATTTAATCAATGTGATTACAACGTTGTTCATGATTGGGTTTCAATCTTACTATGAACACCACCCTTCAGTCGTGCACATTTGCCAACAACAATGTGCCCAGTTTCTCTCCCCCATCCTACCTGCTTGCTTCTGTGTCATGAAATTTATCTTTTATCTCTCTTTCTTCCTCTCTCCCTCTCTCTGCCTTTTCCCCCTTTTAGATACTGTAGTTTTCACTATTGTTTTCAATAATAGTTTTCACTATTGAGTACCATGTCTATCAATTTATATCTTTTAATATTCTCATAGCCTTTCTACATATCCCATTACATCATTCATTTAAAAATAATATCCAGGGCTGGGACAATAGCATAGTGGTAGGGTGGTTGCCTTGAATGCTGCTGACCTGGGATTGACCTGAGTTCGATTCCCAGTATCCCATATGGTCCCCTGAGCCAGGAGCGATTTCTGAGCACAAAGCCAGGAATAAACCCTGAGCACCACCGGGTGTGGCCAAAAAACAATAAATAAATAAATAAATATCCATTCACTTTTTATATTTATATATATTTAATGTATGTTTAATATATGTGCCTACATTTAAGTATTTCCTGAGATACAGACCCTTTTTTCGTAACAAGCATAAGAAGATTAAATTTCTTCTGCAGTTATGCTTCTTAGATAGGTGATAGTTAAAATCTTTCATATATTACTGTTTTTCTTTACCTTACAGTAAATACTTATTGAACAATAGAAGAAAAATGTAACCACAATATATATTACACATATTTATATATGTGACTACAGTATATAAAATATATAGTACAGTAAAACATCTGTGGAAAACCGTAATTATACATGTTAATGAGCATATAAAGTTAAATATGTAAAGTGTTGGTGTTATACTGCCAAAGAGATAGCTTAGTGGTCACAGGAATATTATATGCACAGCATGTGCTAGATCTAAGGTGAAATCCTAGCATCACAAAGCCTCTAGCACTCTTCCAGCTATACCACTGGAAACCCACAAGCCTGCCCAGGCATGAGCTGCACAGCATCACTGTGCCAGAGCATTATACTACCAGGTCTGGTTGCAAGTTACTCACCCCAGAACACTTGAGTGCTGTTTGGGGGCATCAACGCAAAAATAATAGGTATTGTAAGAGCTGGAGCAATAGTAAAGCAAGAAGGGCATTTACCTTAAATGTGGCCAACGTGGGTTAGATCTCCAGCATCTATGCTCCTAAAGAACTGCCAGGAGTAATTCCTGAGTACAGAGCCAGGAGTAATACCCGAGAACCATGGGATATGGCCCACAAAAAAGATATTATAATAGGTATATAAAAGGTATGATAATATAATATATATTATAAAAAATCCTTACAAGATTCTGTTTTTAGTGAAAATGTCTGCTTAAACTAGAAACACATGTTCTCCATTTAGAATGCTAAAAATGGGGCCAGAGACATAGAACAGCAGGTAGGGTGCTTGCTTTGAGCTGCCAAACAAGCTTTGATGCCAGGCACTACATATGGTCCTCTGAGTCAGCAAGCATGATCTCTGAGCACAGAGCCAGTAGTAGGCTCAGAGAATTTCTTGCTGTAGCCAAAACTAAGACCACAAAAATGCTAAAATTAAATAAAAAGCTTATATTTATCTAAATATTTACAAAGACTGATTAGAATAACATTTATAAGGGACCGTAAAGATAGTATACCACAGAGGGTGCTTGTCATGCAAGCTGCCTATTTGAATTCCATCTCTGGTACCCCAGATGGTCCTAACCACCAGGCAATTTCCCTTAATGCAGAACCAGAATTAAGCCTTGAGTACTACTGGATGTCACCACAAAACAAATTTAAAATAAAGGTATTATATTGCAGCCCTTTAACTGGGATACTGGAGAAAGTTAAAGAAGAAATGACTTTTTAACTCTTAAAAAAAGTATAGGGCCAGAGAAATAATGCAGTGGGTAGGGTACTTGACTTGCACAGAGCATAAAAAGGTTTGATGCCTGACACCACATGTTGTGTCCCTAGTCTGACAGCAGTGCAGAGCCAAGAGTTAGCCCTGAGCACCACAGGCATGCCCCCCTCTCAAAAACTCATAAAAATAAATTTAAAAATAACATGTAATAAGATATGCTTAATCACTTTGAGAACTGGCACTTGAATGGTATGTTTTATTGCATATAGAAGCATACACAAATAGAAATATTCTGTATTACCTACCATGATTTTAGAGAGGAAAATTTATGTGTGAAAATAGAATGTGTAGAAAAGCATTAGTTTGTTCCTAAGTGCCATAATGGGGAAAAAAATAAGAAAAAGTAGAAATTTCTGTCCCATTAAACAGTAAGAATTTAAAAAGAAAAATTCTTCATATTTCATGCTAGAATAGCCCACATTCCAACTTAAAATGTGTAATTCCTTTGAAATTCCTTACTTATAGTTCCCTATTTTCTCTCTCTGCCTCTCACTCCTCTCCATATCCCACCATTATATTGCCTAAATAAAACTATTTCACTTTGACAGTTTTTTGAACATACCATCACACCATGTTTTAATCACAGTTAATTAAAATTTTGTGACCCACTGCTGCAGTGTTGCTAAAATGTAAGCCAAAGGTGCTTTAAGTGTGAACTTTTCCAATATTAAAGTTTACATATAATGCTCTTATTACAAGTAAACTATCAAAGAAAAGCTATTACACTCTACAAATATTAGATCTAAGTATTACAGAAAAATAGAAATATGTGCAATACAATGTAGTTACGATAAATATACTTCAAAGTTTATATATATCTGTAACCGTTTTTTCTCACATTCTGTTTGTATATACGTTTACTGAAAAGGCACAGAAAACTTCGAGGCAAAGTTACAATTTGGTCATAGGCTAGGTATATCAAATGGCCAAAATGTATTCCTCATCAGTTTTCTGCTCTAAGAAACCTTCTTTTTTAAGATGACTAATATCAAGCATGCCATACCACATTAAAATCCTGTCCATAAGGATTAACAGGATTATAATTTAACCATTATTTATTACATAGCCATTAATTATATTATAGGGTTTGAAATATAATTGTAAATATTTATCTAGGCTATAATTATATAAGGATTACAGCATAATAACTTTGACTCAAAAATTAAATTAATAATAAGCATAATATATTAATATTCACATAAGATATACACAGTGGTGTCCAATAACTTCTTGTGTTTCTGAATCACCTAAGATTTACAACAATCCCTCCTAGATCATGCCACACTATAAGACACAATTCCTCTAACTCTGCAGTTACCGAACTCTGATTTCTAATGAACAAAGCTTTTAGCTTTCAATACACCTCCTGCTGGTTTTGTTACTGCAGTAAAATTATATCGTTCTTTTATCTGAGTCTCTGTATTCTGACTTTTTACGTTTACAATTTGCTTTGAAGAGAAAAATGTTTTTGTCTAGCCTCCATACTTTAGACCATTTTATCTGATACTCTTTGCTCATAGTATTGTAGATTATATTAGGATAGGGCCTACTCTGGAATGCTCCTTTCTGTATCAGCCACACTAAAGCTAAATTTAAGGAGGGAGAACCTTCAAATCTTCATTGTAGAAAACAAAAATTTCTTATGTTCACTACATATACACAGCATAAGTTGTGAGCGTTCTGCTGCTCATCTCTAAATGAGCAAGAGGAACAGTTCAGCCATGCTGTCATATGTGGTATTAGACTTATCACAGGGACTATAATCAGTCACACTCCTCACAGACTTTTGCACAAAATTAGTCAAACATGTCTCCAGTGAAAATAGAACTGGGTAATGCAATTCTACCATGTTCTTGGAATTTAAAAAATGAAAAATATTTGGAAAGGTATTAATAACTACATGATATGTATAAGGAAACCAATTTTGTACTGCCTACTATTGTATTTCCCCTTTCATTATAAATGTGTTATGAACTTCTTTACATCTATATAAAGAAAACTACAAAACACTGCTTCAAAAAATAAAGGAGGACACATGAAAATAAAAACACATCCCTGCTCATGGATTGGGAGGATTATCTTTAGTAAAGTGGCAATGATTTCCAAAGCATTCCAGATTTAATGTAATCCATATAAGTTTAAACATGCCACTTTTTAAAAAAATAAATCAAAGATATCCTGCAGTTTAGGACCAGGAAGTCTTGATGGCAGTACCAAGGTGAGCAACAGGAACCAAGGTGGAGAACTAGAGCTAAGGAATCCACATCCCAGAGTAAAGATGCCGCAACAGCACACCCAGGGAACTTTGGGATCCAGAAGCTATGTTGGCAGCATCTAAGACAAAGAGCAAAAGGAGTGTGCACTCTTCCTAGTCAAGGGTTGTTAGCACAGGACATAGAAAATATTACACTGCAAGTGCGACAATGGGCAAAACAACACAGGCCTCCACCATGCTTAGAGAACAAAGATGGCAGCCCTGATGACCCAAAAAGTAACAAACACCTATTTATCGTCTCAGATAAGGACTTTAGAGAAGAAATATGGAAGATGTTCATAGAATTCAAAGAAAGCATGAAGTGAACTGAGCATACCACAAATAAGAATCAAGAGAACTGAGAGTAAAATAAGAACACTTCAAACTGAAATAACAGGTGTGTAAAATTTGGTAGAAAAAATGAGAACCACATTGAAAAGCATCTCCAACAAAGTAACAGCAGCTGAAGACAGAATCAGTGAGTTGGATGATGAGAAGCATGACAACTCCATACAACAGAAGAGGTTGGAAAGAGCCTCAAAACAAACAATTAGACAGTAGGAAAAATATTGAAATAATGTGAACAGATGAAAATAGAAGTCTTTGATAAACTCAAGAGAAACAACAGAAGAATCATTGGAGTCTCAGAAATACAGGAAGAAAATCCCCATGAAATATCAACAATCAAGGACATCATTGCAAATGAACTTCCAGAGCTAAAGAGTGCATATAACCAAATCCTACCTGCCCAAAGAGAATACCACCCAAAAGAGACCAAAAAATAGCACCCCACGACACATTACAATGATGAACCCCATACAAAGGGATGGGATACTGAAAGCAGCAAGATGAAAGAGTAAATTACATTCATTGGAGCATCCTTGATATTTACCACAGATTTGTCATAAGAAACCCTCAAGGTCCAAAGGCAGTGGTGAATATAGTGACAAAATTTGATGAAATGAATGCATCGCCAAAAGTAGTTCACCCAGCCTCACTTACATTCAGGTTTGAAGGAAGGATACACAGCTTCATAGATTAATAACAGTTTAGAAATTTTACAGACTCAAAACCAGTCTTAAAATATAAACTAAAAGTTATTTTAAGAAAAAACAGACTACATTGGGGCTGGAGCAGCAATGCAAGCAATAAGGATCTGCCTTGCCCTCGCTAGCCTAGGACGGACTGTGGTTCGATCCCCAGCATCCCATATGGTCCTCCCAAGCCAGGAGTGATTTCTGAGTGCATAACCTGGAGTAACCCCTGAGTGTCACCGGGTGTGGCCCAAAACGAACAAACAAACAAATAGACTTCAAGACACACAAAACTCCTACTAAAAGATGACACTAAATCCCATCACAATCATCACTCAATGTCAACTAACTAAATGCACTTTTTAAGAAACACAGAGTGATAAAATGGATCAAAAAGCTGAATCCAATATATTTCTGCCTACAAGAAACAAATCTGAATAGTCAGAACACAGACTCAAATTCAAAGATTAGACGACGATCATTCAAGCAAACAATTCCCTTAAATAGTCCAGAGAGGTCATACTAATTTCAGATGCATTATGTTCCAAGAATGTAGTATGTATAATTTATATCCTCTTTATTTTATATAGATATGTTTTATGGGCTAGTATGTGGTCTCTTTTGGAGAATGACCTTCTTGGAACATAATACACTGAAATTAGAAGTGAATAACAAACAGGCATAGAGGAAAAAATCTTAAAACCTAGAAATTAAATGGCTCATTCTTGAACAACCAGTGGGTCAGAGACAAAAATCAAAGATGAAATCAAAAGATTCCTAGAAAAAAATGAGAACAAAAACACAAATTATCAGAATCTGTGGAACACAGCTCAAGCAGTACTAAAAGTAAAATTTATAGCTTTGCAAGCATTCATCAAGAAAGAAAAAGGAGTCCACATAAATAACTTAATGGCACAGCTTATAAAAATTGCAATAAAAAATAAACCAAAAATAGAAATAGATAGAAAAATAAAGCATAAATGAAGAAATGGGAAATTAAAAAAATATCCTAAAAATCAATAAAATCCCAAGTTCGTTTTTATTTTGTTATTGTTTTTGGTTTTTTGGTCATACTCGGTAACTCTCAGGAGTTATTCCTGGCTATGCACTCAGAAATTGTTCCTGGCTTGGGGGACCAGATGGGACGCCAGGTATAGAACTTCAGTCCATCCTAGGCTAGCACATGCAAGACAGACACCAAACTGCTTGTGCCACCGCTCCGGCCCCCAGAGTTGGATCTTTGAAAAAATAAACAAGATTGAAAAACCATTTGAAAAACCCATAAATAAAGGAAGAGAAAAACTTAGTAAGTCAAACTAGAAATGGAAAGGGGAATATTACAACAGATACTACAGAAATTCAAGTGGTAGAGATTACTTTGAGATACTCTGTCACAAAACAAAAGAACCTGGAGGAAATGGTTAAATTCTTGGACTCATAACTTTCTATGGTTGAACCAAGATGATCTGGCATATTTGAACAGACCCACCACTACTGAGGAAGTTAAAATAGAAATAAAAATCTTCCCAGAAACAAAAGCACAGGCCCAAATGGATTCACTAATGAATTCTTTGAAACCTTCCAAGAGGACCTACTAACTTTTCTTGGAAGGTTTGAAAGAATTTATTAGTGAATAATTCTGGGCCTGGGCTTTTGTTTCTGGGAAGATTTTTTTACTATTTTGGTATATACATTTTGGTAAATTCCAAAAGAGCTACCAAAATGCTTTTAAAAACAATAGATCATAGAGCAAAGTGTCAGTTTACAAAATTAGTGCACAGAAATCAATGGCATACTTATTTACATGTAATGATAGAGATGAATTAGATATGAAAGAAACAATTCCATTAATAACAGCACCACATAAATTCAAATACCTTGGAGTCAACTTAACTGAAGAAATAAAGGACCTATACAAAGAAGATTATAAAACATTGCTTCAAGAAATAGAGGAAACAAGAAAATGGAGAAATATTCCCTGTTCATGGATTGGTAGGATTAACTTCATTAAAATGACAATAATCCCCAAAGCATTATACAGATTTAGTACAATCCCTCTCAGGATGCCCATGACATTCTTCAAAGAAGTGGATCAAGAACTCCTCAAGATTATATGAAACAATAAACACTCAAGAATATGTAAAGCAACCCTAAGGAAGAATTATATGGGAGGCATCATTTTCCCCAACTTTAAATTGTACTGCAAAGCAATAATAATCAAAACAGTATAGTACTGTAATAAAGATAGACCCTCAGATCAATATAAAAGACTTGCATATTCAAAAATTAATCCTAAGCATGCAATCAAGTAATCTTCGATAAAGGGACATGAAATGCAAAATGGAGCAAGGAAAGCCTCTTCAACAAGTGGTGCTTTGACAATTGGTCAGCCACATGCAAAGAAGGGAACTCAGACCTCTATCTAACACCATGCACAAAAGTGGATTAAAGACCTTGACATTAGATCTGAAATTATAGGGTTTGATATTATAAAAGATAGGCAAAATATTCCATGAGATTGAGACTGGTGGCATCTATAGTGAGGAAACACCACTGTAAAACAAGTGGAAGCAGAAATAAAAAAACAGGATTATAGCAACTGAGAAGATTCTGCACTTAAAATAAAAAAACAGAGATTAGAGTAAAAAGGTCACCCAAGAAATCAGTATATTTACCCAATACTCATCAAATGAGGGGCTAATATCTAAGACATAAGATACTGACAGAACAAAAGAAATCTAATCCATCAAAAATGGGGAGAAAATATGAACAAAAATTTCCTCAAAGAAGAAATATAGATGGTCAAATGGCAAATAAAATGTTTCACATCACTGATAATCATGGAGATGCAACTCAAACCAACAATGAGATTTCATCTCATGCCACAGGGACTGGAACACTTCTCAATGAACAAGAATAACTACTGCTAACGTGGATATGGGGAGAAAGGAATTCTCATTCACTACTAGTGGGAATGCTGTTTAGTCCAGCCTTTCTGGAAATCAATATGAATATTCCTTTAAAACTTTACAATAAAAAATAATAAAAAAAACAAAAAATATTAAAAAATTAAAAAAATTTAAATATTAAAATAAATAAAAATAATAAAAAATAATAAAACTTTACACAAAAAAATAAGAAGAACTGGCAGATGAACTTCACTTGGCTATCATGTGAGAGGTAAGGGCTAGTGGCAAAAATATACATCAAACACTTCTGAAATTTACATAGAACAAAAAACCTCCATGAATAGCTAAAGAAATCCTTGGGGAAATGTATATGGGAATCATCACTTTCCCCAACTTCAAACTGTATTACAAAGTGGTAGTAATTAAAACAGCCTGATATTGAAATAAATACATACCCACAGATCAAATGGATAGACCCGAATATCCTGAGACAGACATCTCACACCACAGAGTGGCACACATCAAAAATAACAAGAACCACCAGGAGTGGTACAGATGCAGGGAAAGGGGGGAAACCTCATTCATTGCTGCTGGGAATGTCAACTTATTCAGCCTTTTTGGAAAACAATAAAGACTTTCCCAGAAAATTCAATTCCCATATGACCCACCAATACCTCTCTTAGGAATATATCCATGGGGCCCAAAAACACAATGCAGAAAAGTTCTCTGCAATCTTATGTTCATTGCAGTAGTATACTCAATAGTCAGAATCTGGAAACAAACAAGTGCCTGAAAAGAGATGAGTGGCTAAAGAAAGATGGAATAGCTACACAATGAAATACTATGCAGCTGTTAGGAAAAATGAAGTCATGAAGTTTGCTTATACATGAGTAGGTATGGAGTTGATTATACTGAGCAAAATGTGTCAGAGGGATTAAATAGAATAATCACACTCATTTGTGGCATATAAGAAAGATAGTATGGTAACAATATCCAAAGACAATAGAGGTGTGGGCCAGGTGGACCATTCCTAATTGTAGGAAGTTTTCCACAAATAGCTGGGGAGAGAAAGGCAAAGAAGAAATCACTACTACAATGATAGTTGGAAATAACTACTCTGGACAGGAACCAGATTCAGAAAAAAGGTAATGTGATTTGCACGATACCTCTTCAATAACAATACTGAAAACCATAGTGTCTAAAAGAAAAAAGAGAGAGTCTGCCACAACGGAAGCAGGGAGATGGGTTGCAGGAAATGTGAGAAGTGTGAAAGAAACTGATGACAGAAACTAGTGAAGGGTGCTGGATATTTATTGATTAATAATCATGAACAATTTTGTAGATGTATCTCATGGTGATTCAATTAAAGAATTTATATTAAAATGTTCAAGAACTCCAAATATGTTATTATTTAGGTATCATGATTTGTAAATAGTACTAATTTTCATACATTTATATAAAATATTATGATTACACAATCAGCACCAACGTGCCAATATCCACAATTGTTCCTAGAATCCATATCATCACAGTACTTTATTGTATCCAGATAAAAAGAAATAGAATTCTTTTTAGAGATATTTTAGATTAACATAAATAATTATCAAGTCTTACAGAGATTTCTCAAATGTCACCCTACATATGTATTCCATATTCCAGTATCAGTATTCCAGTTACATTTATTACAATAGAAGAATCTATACTGACACACCACTATCATCCAATAATCATAGTTTACACTCTACTCTTGACTGTATAAATTTTATAAATTTTGACAAACTATATAAGTATAATAGTATCATAGAATATTTTTACTCTCCTAAAAATTGTCTGTACTTCATCTATTCTTCCCTCTTCTTTTAACACCAGATAACTAATGGTATTTTCACTACCTCAATATTTCTGTATTTTTCCTGCAATGTCATATATATGAAACCATAAAATGTTCAGGCTTTTCATATTGTTTTTAACTCTGCTGTGAGAACCCACTCCCCAACAAAAAAATTCAAGGTTGTGACATTCTCCTCAGTGTAAATCTTAGAATACAAAGGTCTGCAAATGTGTATCTGGGAAAAATAGATAATAGGGATGGCGAGCAAAAATGTACCCAAGAAAACAAGTAAAAACAGTTTAGGATTTCTTGGGTGTCTGAAGATTGGCTATATTAAATATATCCTCTACTCTTCTTATTAAATATCAATGTGGTTGCTATTTGTCCTTAATGACTCTGCTAACTTGAACAATGGTTCATGAGTTGGGAGCCTGGGTGGGGTAGCAATTTTATATTGAACTAATAAACTGCCTATGAGCCCTGGTGACTGTAAAATTCTGGCAGTCTATCTGTGTTTACCTCTTTATGTGTTAGTTTATCTCATTATCTGAGATCAAGCCCTTCTGGAAGAAGGTCAAATGTATCAATCCAATTAGCATTATATACTTAGCAATATGCATTAGAGTTCCATCCAACTCTTGAATAGCTGGGTAGCTGCTTTTTGGTGCTACTATTTCACTGTCTGGACATATCACAGTTTATTCATTTACCTACCGAAAGACATCTTTGCTGCATCCCACTTTGAATAAGTAAGACTACTATAAAACAATAACATGTGTATTATTTAGCAGACTAAGTGTTCAATTCCTTTGAGTGAGTAATTTCTTGTTGAATAATTTGGTTATGACTATGCTTAGTTTTGTATGAAAATGCCAAACTATTTTCCAGAGTCGCTGGATCATTTTATATTCCCAGTTAATATTTACTTAAACAAACACTATGGGATATGCCTTAGTTTTTATTACCCTATTGGATTTCACTGAATTAATGTTGTTCATTGAAGGAATTATTTCAAGAAAACAGTAAAGCTTAGTTTTATATAAATAGCACTACGTTAGCCATGCACAATGACTTTAAAAGTCCCCTTTATCCCTTATATTGCAAATATAATCTTCTTCCACACATTCACATCTGCCTTGGTTTTTCCTCATTCTTATTTTTTCAAATCCCAACATTTAGAACTCCAATCCCAGTAGCAGGGCTACTTAGATCCTGTGTGTGGTAGTAGATTCTTGTTATTTGTGATAGGATCACACTCAAAGATCCACAATCCTATTATTAGATGACTAAATATTAGATACTACTGATAGAAACCTTATGTCCTTTTCTTTCTGGTATCTTACTTCCTTTTAAATAAAAATTTTATCTTTTATACTGTGAGTGGGGGTTGTTTGCTATTCATGATGCCAGATCTACTTTGATTTTGATAATTATTTAAATGCCTTTTATATCATATATTTTTTTTCAGAGTCCCAATTCCATTTTCTTTAGAGTGCTAATTTTCCAAATATTCATGATTTATTTTATAACCTACATTATTCTTCTAACATCAGGAATTTCCCTTTTGTTTTCCTTCATATCAAACCCTGCAGGTTGGAGACTAAATCTGGACTTCAGCCATGCAGAGTATGTGCTCAAACCACTGAACCATCTAAGTATTTCTGGAGTTTGTGGGAATTAGTTGCAGGACAACACCCAGTGGTGCTTAGGGGCTATGTTTGATTCTCCATCTTAGTATTTTTAATAAATTTTCTTTGTATATTTCGTATATCTTTAGTATATTGTATTTAATTTGCATTATTTTACTCTCTTATTGTTTCTCCTTAGCACATGTTGAAAATGATATTGGCTTTTTCTTTGAGTTTTCCTTGTGAAGTTACAGAAATTTTTCCATTTTTAAATAGAAAAAGAAAAGCTGGCAAGGAAATGACTCCAAACTGTTTAATGCAACCTATAGTGGGGTTAAGTAATAGAATTATTTCACGGGATGAATTGTCCTAAGGTACTTCTGGTTACTAAAATGAAAGCATACCAAAGGAAACACAAACTTGAGAACTCCTATATTACCAAGATCTCCTCCCAAAAGGGGACAAAGGGGTGGGAATCAATTTCTCATTCCGGGAGCTCTTTGAGGATACACAAACAGCCAACAAAGGAGTAAACGGGACCCAACAAATGGGGCAACAGATTCCCACATACATTTTCTTGCCATACAATTAGCTATAATAGGAGTACTACTTCTTAAAGCACCAGATTATCATACTATATGTACATATAAATATTCTATTATCCATTTAAAGCCTTCATGCAGTAAGAACAAAGCTCAAGTTTGTCACTCAGGACCAAGCAGGATAGTACAAGATCAATAACTTTCGTCCCTGTCATAATCGAATAATATACATGTCAGGTAGAAACACACATGAATAAGAAGATAAAATGCTAAAGGCTCAGATGTTGTACTATGAGCTTCTTTCTTACTAATTATATTTCCTTAAGCAATTCAGTAGAATGTGTTTTCAATGTGCATTGTTATTTTAGCCGGATACCAATATAATGCTCTAATTTCAATCAATAACCTCATACTCTAACATGATAATATTGAGCTCTTCATTCTAGAGAATCAAAATACCAACCACACTGCTTTTTATACATTAAGAGACAATTTTAAGAATGTACTAAACCATGGTGTGGTATTTAAAAATGTTGGTAACAGTTTTAAAAGCCATCCTATCTGCCTTAACACAAAGGTATTTATCAGACTCTTTTTTATCAATATTGGATAAAATTATCAGCTTATAAAATATATAACTTATGTTAATATTTAATAAGATATATTAGATACTATGGAACAAATGATAGAAACATACTGTAGAAATAAAAGTGAGTCATAGCTTTAGGTCAAATGGGACATAAGAATGCCTAACAATGAGAATGTATGAGGAAAATAAAAAGCCTGTCTAGAGTACAGGTGGGGTTGGGGAGGGAGGAGGGATATTTGGGACATTGGTAGTGGGAATGTTGCACTGGTGATGGGGTCTGTCATCTTACATGACTGAAACCCAACCACAATCATGTTTGTAACCAAGGTGTTTAAATAAAAAATAGTATAAAAAAATGAATGATTTTCCTTTACTATTGAATTAGTGATACTAAATAATCTTAGGAACACTGTCCCATTTGAATAGGCCATGCTCATTCTACTTGATCTCTCCCTTAAATAAGAGATTCAATACTGAAATAATGGGGAATCATACTGGCATTCTATTTTGCAGGCAATATCTTATTGGTGTGGGCTGATGTGAGGAGGAAAGAATAGCACAGAAGTGTGAAGGTGACTCATAACACTATGTTCATATTATTTTCTATAAATAAAAAAGATAACATGCATCTTCATCAGTGTAGCTGAAAATCAGTTTCTATCCTAGCACCACTCTTTATTATTCCACATTTATGCTATTGTTATGAATATGAACTTTGGAGGCTCTACTAGAGTCAAAATCATTTCAAAGATATGCATCTTCTCTTATACGAGACATTCCATTTTTCTTCTGTTAATGGCTATTGATGTTAAAGTACAAAATGCAGCCTGATAAATATCTAATCCAGTAAAATATGATCTCACTTATGCAGACTTATTTGGATGCTACTGCTTATTTCTTAAATATATTTCTTTCAGGAAAGAAAAGAAATGCTGGCATAGCATATCATTTCACTTTTATTTTTTATGTAGAGAGAGTAAATTTATCAACTTGCTATAAATGCAAAAGTTAAGAAACAAAACAGAAGTGCTGGCAACCTTACAGTATCGCTATACATTCTCTAATTTTCTGGGGCTTGAATAGCACCACAACCTGGAACCTTCCATTAGAAAAAAGACTCCCTGTTCAGGATTGCATTTGTTTATGAATACACAGACTTTAGATAAAGATAGAAAAGATGGCATTTTATATGTGCTTTCCCCTCTCCTTAACCTTTAGGAAATTCTTTCTGGTTTGGTTTTGCCTTTGCATATTGTATTCCCCCTTTCACCATACAAATTTATCCCAATCTGTTCATTATAGAGTAACTTAGGTAATGCTTAGAGAAAGTGGGAAGAAATTAGCTGCTTGAGTTGCTTCTAATTTCACTTTGAAAAAAAAAAACCTCATTTTTCAATATAGTCCAATACATTCTAAATAAGGACTACTTTTCTGTCCTCTACAAATTTTTCAACTGTTGTTTACATTATCACTTTATCATTCAGATGATCAAATGCCCTAGCTTACCTGTGGTCGTTATTAATTATGTTGTTTAATAATTCCTTATAATTTAGTGTTTTCTTCCTTTATAGTTTATAAATCTTTTATTTGAATATTCAAAATGGTTCTGATTTGTCCTTTAAGAGGATACTTCTGGCTGGTTTCTGTACCATCGTGAAAAATTTCTGACATTCAGTACTTCTTCTATTTTTGGTTTTGCAACAATGGATTTTTTTTCAAAGGTTTATTTTTTTATCAATACATGTACTAAAACAGTCAAGTGTGTGTTTGGTCAACCTTCCATCTACTATACTTTCAGCTTCTGTCAAAGGCTCCTCTAGTTCTGTGTGACATGTGTGTGATGTGAAAATAGTTCTTATTATGCACGTGATTAAGAAATAAAAACCAGGAAAGACATACTTCTCTTTTCCTGACTTTTTACCTTCAACATAACTTATACCTCCACTTTAAGAATATCATACAAGTCTCCCACTGCCAACCTGAAACAACTGAGTTTTATCAGTAACTGCCATCTACAAATGTGGTAGAAGTGTTTAGCCCTGGTGGCCCTGCTACTAATTTGGTCCATAATATGACTTGAACTCCAGGCAGCTACTAACAGTTGAATGAGAAACATGGAAAATTATAGATTAAGTATATATGTATGTTTTAGTGAAGCAAAATAATTTCATGAAAAGAAATTTACTTAGGAAAACATGACAACAGAGAAAGAAATGAGATTCTACAGAGTAAAAAAAGAAGAGAATAGAAATACATGCACAAAAGAAAACATAGGGTTCTCCAGAGTGGGGGAAAATCAAGTATATGTGTGAACTTGATGTAAAAAAGAGAGATTTAGCAGTATTGCACAAAAATCAATGGCCTTTTTATACACCAATATTAATAAAGAAGAAAAGTGGGGGAAAATCAAGTATATATGTGAACTTGATGTAAAAAAAGAGAGATTTATCAGTATTGCACAAAAACCAATGGCCTTTTTATACACCAATATTAATAAAGAAGAAATGGACATTAAGAAAACAACCTCATTCACAATAGTGCCACACAAACTCAAATATCTTGGAATCAACTTGACTAAAAATGTGAAGGACCTATACAAAGAAAACTATAAAAATCTGCTCCAAGAAATAAGAGAGGACACGCGGAAATGGAAACACATACCCTGCTCATGGATTGGCAGGATTAACATCATCAAAATGGCAATACTCCCCAAGGCATTATACAGATTTAATGCTATCCCTCTAAAGATACCCATGACATTCTTCAAAGAAGTGGATCAGGCACTTTTGAAATTCGTTTGGAACAATAAACACCTTAGAATAGCTAAAGCAATCATTGGGGAAAAGAATATGGGAGGAATTACTTTCCCCAACTTTAAACTTTACTACAAAGCAATATTTATCAAAACAGCATGGTATTGGAATAAGGACAGGCCCTCAGATCAGTGGAATAGGCTTAAATACTCAGAAAATTTTCCCCAGAAATACAATCACCTAATTTTTGATAAAGGAGCAGGAAATCCTGAATGGAGCAGGGAAAGCCTCCTCAACAAGTGGTGTTGGCACAACTGGATAGCCACTCGAAAAAAATTGAACTTAGACCCCCAGCTAACATCATGTACAAAGGTAAAATCCAAATGGATTAAAGACCTTGATATCAGACACAAAACCATAAGATATATAGAACAACACATAGGCAAAACACTCCAGGACATTGAGACTACAGGCATATTCAAGGAGGAAACTGCACTCTCCAAGCAAGTGAAAGCAGAGATTAACAGATAGGAATATATTAAGCTGAGAAGCTTCTGCACCTCAAAGGTAATAGTGCCCAGGATACAAGAGCCACCCACTGAGTGGGAGAAACTATTCACCCAATACCCATCAGATAAGGGGCTAATCTCCAAAATATACAAGGCACTGACAGAACTTTACAAGAAAAAAAAACATCTAATCCCATCAAAAAATGGGGAGAAGAAATGAACAGACACTTTGACAAAGAAGAAATATAAATGGCCAAAAGACACATGAAAAAATGCTCCACATCACTAATCATCAGAGAGATGCAAATCAAAACAATGATGAGATACCACCTCACACCACAGAGAATGGCACACATCACAAAGAATGCGAATAAACAGTGTTGGCAGGGATGTAGAGAGAAAGGAACTCTTATCCACTGCTGGTGGGAATGCCATCTAGTTCAACCTTTATGGAAAGTGATATGGAGATTCCTCCAAAAACTGGAAATCGAGCTCCCATACGATCCCGCTATACCACTTCTAGGAATATACCCTAGGAACACAAAAATACAATACAAAAACCCCTACCTTACACCTATATTCATTGCAGCACTATTTACCATAGCAAGACTCTGGAAACAACCAAGATGCCCTTCAACAGACGAATGGCTAAAAAAAAACTGTGGTACATATACACAATGGAATATTATGCAGCTGTCAGGAGAGACGAAGTCATGAAATTTTCCTATACATGGATGTACACGGAATCTATTATGCTGAATGAAATAAGTCAGAGAGAGAGAGAAAAACACAGAATGGTTTCACTCATCTATGGGTTTTAAGAAAAATGAAAGACATTCTCGCAATAATAATTTTCAGACACAAAAGAGAGAAGAGCTGGA